>NC_139582.1:29502917-29550417 GCF_946808225.1 Silurus aristotelis | reverse complement strand
CGTTTAAATAGAAAGTGAGAGAAATGTTGTTGTAACGTGTGTTCCTGCAGTTCCACTGGTTCCACGTGGAGGTGTTGCAGGCCCTGGATAAGAACGTCAGGCTGGATGAGGAGTACATAGGCGTGAGTGTGATCGTAAATACGTTTATAATGCAGCGTTAGAGCAGATTAAACACCGATTAAAAGTAGAACTGTGTGTGTGTGTGTGTGTGTGTATGTGTGTGTGTGTGTGTGTGTGTGTGTGTGTGTGTGTGTGTTTATGTAGGGCAGCAGGAGAGTATATGAGCTGGAAGTAAGAAATCAAGCGGCGACTCTGGAAAGGCAGCTGAGACGAGGTGCATATAGAGACTCTCTGGTGAGAAAACTGACTCTCAAGTGTGTGTGTGTGTGTGTGTGTGTGTGTGTGTGTGTGTGTGTGTGTGTGTGTGTGTGTTGCGTTTTAATGAGATCTGCAAAGTGTTTTAGTTTTAGTTTCTGTACTGGCAGTTTGTACACTAAATATGTGTGTGTGTGTGTGTGTGTGTGTGTGTGTGTGTGTGTGTGTGTGTGTGTGTGTGTGTGTGTGTGTGTGTGTGTGTGTGTGAGTAGGAGGGCAGTGAGTACATGCAGTATTTGAGGCAGAGCCAGTATGAGATCCTGAGAGAAGAGGAAAGGAGATATCGCTTTCTCACCGAGAAACACTGTGGATTAGCACAGTCGCTGTTCTTTCTCCTCAACAAGGTGCACACACACACACACACACACACACATACACACACACACACACACACACACACACACACACACACACACACACACACACACACACACAAAATATCTAATCTAATATACACTCTGGGTCTGTAGTACTAATGTCTAATCTTGTAATTATACACTAAATTTACAGTACTAATGCCCAATGTTTATATACTCTGGGTTTGCAGTGCTTATGGCTAATCTAATCATACACTGTGGGTTTACAATACTAATGTCTAATCTAATAATACACTGCCTTCACAGTACTAATGTCTAATCTAGTCATACACTTTGAGATCACAGTACTAATACCCGTGGATCTACAGTTCTAACCTACCTATTAGTCTACTCTAATTATACACTAAATTCAAAGTACTGTTTTGTACAAGTAATGTTTAATAAAATCATACTCTAGGTTTATAGTTCTAATGTCTAATCTAATCATACATTCTGGATTTATAGTGCTAGTGTCTAATCTGCTCATACATTTTGTGATCAGTACTAAACACAGTGTCTAATCATATGCAGTGGATTTACAGTACCAATGTTTAATCATACACATTTTGGGTTTACAGTACTAATGTCTGATCTAATAATAAATTTTGCTTTCACAGTACTAATGTCTAATCTGATCATTAGACTTGAGTTCACAGTATTAATGTTGAATCTATTCATACATTCTGGGTCTATAGTACTAATGTTTAATATAATCAGACACTCTAGGTTCACAGTACTAATGTCTAATCTATCTATACACTTTGAGTTTATAGTACTAGTTTCTGATCTAATCATACGCTGTGGTTTAACAGTGCTAATGCCTAATCTAATCATACACTCTGGATTTATAGTGCTAATGTCTAATCTGCTTATACATACTGTAAATACAGTACTAATGTCTAATCAAATCATACAGTAAGTTCAGAGTTCTAATGTTTAATCTAATCATAAACTCTGAGTTCAAAGTACTAATGTCTAATCTAATCATACACTCTAAGTTTAGAGTACTAATGTCTAATCATAAACACATACAATATCTTCTCATCATCAAGGTACAAATTGTTTTCACTGTAAGATAACCTGTTTGTTGTGTGTGTTTGTGTGTGTGTGGGTGTGTGTGTGTGGGGGGGGGGTGTGTTTGTGTGTGTTTGTGTGTGTGTGGGTGTGTGTTGTCAGTCTGGGACGTCTCTGCAACAGAAAGCTGAGGGATGGAAGGAGCGAGTGAACGAGAGTCAGAGCTCCATGTCACGCATTTCAGCACCAATAGAACAGGACACACATGTAAGATGCAACACACAACATTAACACAATATTAACACCATCACCACACCACAATAACACAACATTAACACCATCACCACACCACAGTAACACAGCAATAACACCATCACCACACTACAATAATACAACATTAACACCATCACCACACTACAATATAACAAACATTAACACCATCACCACACTACAGTAACACAGCAATAACACATCACCACACTACAATAACACAACATTAACACCATCACCACACTACAGTAACACAGCAATAACACATCACCACACTACAATAACACAACATTAACACCATCACCACACTACAGTAACACAGCAATAACACATCACCACACTACAGTAACACAGCAATAACACATCACCACACTACAATAACACAACATTAACACCATCACCACACTACAGTAACACAGCAATAACACATCACCACACTACAATAAAACAACATTAACACCATCACCACACTACAGTAACACAGCAATAACACATCACCACACTACAATAAAACAACATTAACACCATCACCACACTATAGTAACACAGCAATAACACCATCACCACGCTACAATAAAACAACATTAACACCATCACCACACTACAGTAACACAGCAATAACACATCACCACACTACAATAAAACAACATTAACACCATCACCACACTATAGTAACACAGCAATAACACCATCACCACGCTACAATAACACAACATTAACACCATCACCACACTACAGTAACACAGCAATAACACATCACCACACTACAGTAACACAGCAATAACACATCACCACACTACAGTAACACAGCAATAACACATCACCACACTACAATAACACAACATTAACACCATCACCACACTATAGTAACACAGCAATAACACCATCACCACTCTACAATAACACAACATTAACACCATCACCACACTACAGTAACACAGCAATAACACATCACCACACTACAGTTACACAGCAATAACACATCACCACACTACAGTAACACAGCAATAACACATCACCACACTACAATAACACAACATCAACACCATCACCACACTACAGTAACACAGCAATAACACCATCACCACGCTACAATAACACAACATTAACACCATCACCACACTACAGTAACACAGCAATAACACCATCACCACACTACAATAACACAAAATTAACACCATCACCACACTACAATAACACAACATTAACACCATTTCCACACTACAGTAACACAACATTAACACCATCACCACACTACAATAACACAACATTAACACCATCACCATCAGTAACACAATATTAACAATATCAACACACTACAGTAACACAACATTAACACCATCACCACACTACAGTAACACAACATTAACACTATCACCACACTACAGTAACACAACATTAACAATATCAACACACTAGAGTAACACCACATTAACACATTCCCTCTCCCTCCCTCTTTTGCTTCCCTCATCCTCTAACTCTCTCCCTTTTTTCTTCCTTTCACTATCTCTTTCTTTCTTTTCATTATTCTTACCATCTCCTCTCCCTTTCTTTTTCGCCCTCTTTCTTCCTCCACTCTCTCTTAATATCCATCATTCTCCCTCTTTCTTTCCCCACTCTCTTACTCTCTATTCCTCTTGCTCTATCTGCCTTTCTTCCTCTTCCTCTCTCTTTCTCCACTCTATCCTTTCCACCTTTCTACCTCTCCATTTCACGGTCTCTTTATATCCATCTCTCTTCCCCTCTCATCCTCTCTTCCTTCTATTCTTCTTCCTCATTTTCTCTCTCTCTCTCTCTCTCTCTCTCTCTCTCTCTCTCTCTCTCTCTCTTTCTCTCTCTGATTAGCTGAGGGCTGCAGTGAGTTCTCTTCTCCAGCCTGGAGACAGGGATGAGGCCTGGCCTGGGCAGGACCACCAGTTGGGCAGGGTGCCTTCTAGAGGTAATAAAAAATAAAAGCGTGTGAATCAGGTGATAGCTGAGTTCACTCTGTGGTACTGATGCAGGTCACATGACTTAATTATGACACAATTATGCATCTTTTAATCTTTCTATCTGTCTCTGGTCCCATCTTTCTCTCTGTCTCTCTGTAGCCCCATCTCCCCTCCAGACCCGCTCTAGATCTGGCTCAGTGAGCGAGTCCCCGGGGGTGAGCGGAGGTCAAGTGGTCAGAGCGCTCGTCTCTCATCCTGCCTCCTCAAACCCTGTTCTGCTCCCATTCTCTCGTGGAGACACACTCACGCTGCTCGTACCCGAACCACGCAACGGCTGGATGTACGGTCGCCATGACGCCAGTCTCCGGTGAGGGAGTCTAGACTACTGTTACTGCTACATAGCACTCTTATTACCAGGTTAATTTATTCATTAGCTTATATCTCTTATATTTCAGGCAGGGCTGGTTTCCTGCCTCGTACGTTTCTCCTGTGGAAGATCTCTCGTCCTTAAGCTCGAGGTACGAACCGGTCTCTCTATTTCAGCCCGCGTGTGATAACCCCCTATAATTCCACCATGTCATTTGAAAACCGACCTCTTTTACAGCCAATTGGAACCGGGCGACAGCAGAAGCTATGCCGAAATCCCGCCCCCGGCCCCAGCCCTTCCCAGAAGCACTAACGATTTTCGTGCCGTCTCGCCGCTTTTCGACAGGAAGGCGGAGTCTGTGTACGAGGCAAAGGCGAGTCAGGGCTACAGCGAGATCCCATCCCTGACGCCACCTGTCCGTAGGGCGTCAGGGGATTTCCGTCCGGTCTCACCACTCCTTGACAGGAGGGCGGAGTCTCACTTTGAGAGCATGACTGGTTACGCCGGTCCTGAAAGAAAGGTGGAGCCAAACGTAGAGGTGTGTGCCGGGTTGTTTTATTCAGGTGTTTTGAAATTATATGTAGCGTGGTTGTGTTTTATTGTTGTTACTCCTCCTCAGAGATCGAAACCTCACAGGCAGCTGCCAGAGCATCCTCTTTTTCCCAGGTAACCTCAAATCTGTGTACTGTAAAAGTTTAGTGCTAAGAGTTATCGAAACATAAATCCTAATATCGTATGTATTTCTACGAATTATTACCATTTTGCAAACTGGGAATCCGTATTTAGATATTTTTTAAGTATTTCACTGCAATTCCGCTGATTTGTTTGGAAAAACATCCACATCGTTTGGGTTTTCCTGAGTGCTTGTTTTCGTCTACAGGGGTTCCAATCCTTTTGCCACGGTCAAGCTCCGCCCTACGGTGACCAACGACAGATCTGCACCAAGAATCCACTGACCAATAGCATCAGGCGAAACCAGTCACTCCGATTGGCTCTCGGAGTCTTCATTATGACCTAATTGTTTCGGAGCAACAGTATTTTTGGAAATGTGCTGTAATTCCTTTCAAATCTACACCCCACAAAAAACACACACCCACAAAAGCTAAACAGGCAAACTTCCTTAGCATTAATTCTTGTACACACATTCGCCAGGTGAAGATATTACAAGGAGGCGTGGCCCATCATTAGAATGAAGGCTGTTTGAGTCTGACTCAAAAGTATGTATTTGGAATTGTAATCTTTTTTACTTTTTGGCTAATTTCCTTGCTAAGATACTTCAACTCGGTTGATCGTTTTTTTTTTACGTTTGTTCTCAGATTAACGTATTATTTGATTGCTTAACTTGATCGTATTTCATTCGAGATTAGATTTTCACTTTCTAAGGTTTAATATTAACGAGATGGATTATGTTCAGTTTGCTATTTGAGATTATCGAGATCCACTTGCACTTGCTAGGCTTGTTAATTTCTTGATTTGCTATTAGCTTAGCTATTAGTGTATAGCTGTTGCTAGTTATTTCATTTTAGAGAAATAGGCTTCAATTTTTAAGATTAGGTTTGAGTTTGATCACATCGTCCCCCAGATTTCAATGCATACCTATGGTAAAAGATGCGTGGGTGGGATTTGTTCCATCAGGTGTGTGATTAGTGGGGGAAAATCAGACGAGCCTTGCCCTCTTTATATTCAATGTGGAGACGTTTTGAAGTAAAATGTAATTGTATTCAGGTCACAGTCACAGGGTTTTCAGACTTTAGTGTGGACTTTGTTTCATTGGTCGCTGACTTGTAGATGAGTGTGTACGTGGGGGGGTTTATACCTCATCACTTCATGTGTGTAGAATCTAATGTTTTTATACTGTGATGTCATGTGGGGTATTCTCGTGCTGAGTGTTCTCCTCCGAACACATTGAGGCGCTGTGATTTCAAAACCCTCAGACTGCATATGTACGCTAGGCGGGTCAAATTACAACATGAAAATGTATATATTAATCTCGGTTAGTCTTTTCTTTGTGTCCTAGTATACCGAAATTTATGAATAAACAAACTATATGTAATTGCTAACTTGTGTGAAATGTTACATTTGATGCTGTTTTGACATGTTTTACAACATACCCTTTATCCCAAAGATGATATCCGAATGTTGTATAAAAGCCACAAGTCTATAGCTCCCAATTTAGCATCAGGGCATTTGACACTCGAAAAACTAAAAAAAAAAAAAAATCACTCCATGAGTAAAAGAGTGGAACATGTACAATATTGTGCAAAGTAAATGGGAACTTATTATATAAATCCCTTCTAGCATACAACTCTGCCTCCCAAATGCTGCCCACAACCTCCTACCTGAGTCTGGTGTAAAATCAAGGTCAAAATACATCAGTGAGAATCTGGATTTCTCTAGCCAACAGAAAAGTGGAATATGCTTGCTAAGCTAATTCTTGCTTGCTCACTTGCTAGTTTAATTTTGCTCATTACTAAATAATAATTACTTAATAAATTAGCCATAATTGCTAGGCTAGCTGTTGGTCACTTGGTTATGTTTCATTATATATAAGCACTTTGTTCACCAAGATTAGCTTTACTTAATAAGTTTCACTTTTAGTCACTACATTAGCCGTGACCTTCAAACTCATAAATGAGTCTAATGCTGGTATGGAATGAGTGGATATTTATTGATGTTTGTTTGTTTTTAGCCAAATTTGTTTTTTTGAGCGGAGAAAATATGAAAAAGTCCACATTCTTCATGTTCAAGACTTCACTTTATTTCTGTCTTTTAATTTTTCTCTCTTTCGTTCTTCCTTCACAGCTCATCGTCACGATTTGTCATGATTATTTTTTACTGCCTCGACCGGATGGACCGAGGGATAGGGACCGGGTGGGGCAGGGGAGGTACGGGTGGGGAGGGATCAGATGTTGAAAATGCTGGGGGAAAGGGGGGGAGGGGGGGTAAACATGTTTGAGAAACAGAAAAAGTGATGGGAAGGGAGGTGTGGAAAAACAGAAAGGCGATGAGGGTGTTTTCTGTATAAAAAAAAATAAATAGAGGGATGGAGGGACAGAGTGAAGGACAGGAGCACAGAAGAATGAGTTTCAGGGTTGTCAGGTGTTTTCTTTTTTACTGGTGCACGATGGCTTCAAATTCTGAAAAAGAACAGATCACACAAGCGGTGACAAATCTGTCTCTGTCCATCTGTCTGTCTGTCTCTTTTTGTGTATTTGTGTCTCACCGTCGATGCCGATCTTGCCGTCTCCATCCTTGTCAGCGGCAGCGAGGAAGGCTTTGGTCTCCTTATCGGTCAGATCTCTGCCGTCTTTGGAAAATCCCTTCAGCACAAACCTGACACAAACAACCCCAGCATTACCCGTGAACGTGTGTATGTGTGTGTGTGTGTGTGTGTTTTGTGTCTATGTGTGTATCTCACTTGAGCTCATCTTCCTCAATGAAGCCACTGGCATCAACGTCCAGGACTTTGAAGACCTTCTTAACATTCTCTGCAGACATGGCCTTCAGACCCACCAGCTCAAAGAACTTCTTATGGTCAAAGGAGTCAACAGCTAGACATCCATTGTATAAACACACACACACACACACACACACACACACACACACACACACACACACACACACACACACACAAAATAACTTTACCAGCATTAAACTTTGTATAATTCAAAGTGTTAAATTGTTGCAACAATTTAGATTTTAAAGATGTAGCTAGCTAGCAAGGATTGCAGTAATTAGCACCACAGTTCCACCACACTGACTCATTGAGCCAATCATGAATTCAATTCGATCTAAACACACACACAACCCATATTAAACGATATTAGTGAACTTTCTGCTAACACACATAAAAAAAAAAAATGCCTTCGGAACCTTTGAATGTGTCCAGGGCCTTCTTGATGTCATCAGCTTTGAGTAAGTCTTGCATCGCCATCTTGGCTGTCATGGAAAAAGAAAGAGATTAACGAAAAAAATATATATTAGCATGGATGTTGTGTATATTGCATCTCAAAAACATCACTATATAGATGTGGTGTTATGCCAGATATAAGTCACCTTTCTGTACATTTTAAGAGTACCAGTAAAAAGCAGAAGAAATTCCATAGTTAAGCTCTGCCCACTGATGACCATTACCTTACCAGTACATTAGTGAATGATCGTAAGATCGAAAAAAGTTGAACCATCGTAATTTTGGGATCTGTAGTTAGCACAGGAGGATACACTTGCTCAGTTGGGTGTGTGTGTGTGTGTGTGTGTGTGTGGTTTGGGATTGCATGTCTTGGGATAACACTCTCAAGGAGGAGTAACAGGATTCCTAAGAGAGTAACTGAGCTACTGCACCCACACTTAAAATGTCAGCTAACTTTATAGCCAGTGAGTTCTCTCTCTCACACACACACACACACACACACACACACACACACACACACACACACACACACACACACACACACACACACACACACAAGTATAAATTAAGCAATGTAGAATTTCATAACAGGGTCACATTCAGGGGGACCCCGTAAACCAACACTCAAGGCAACACACACACACACACACACACACACACACACACACACACACACACACACACTGAATTATAACTACAAGGACCTTTATCAAGTTCCACTTCTGGCAGCTAAGAATAGGAGACTACATGGGGCCCAGTGTCACCTCACCTGGGCCACCTGGGGAACTGTAGATCAGAAAAATCTATATGTTTCTCAAGGATGAATGTTAAATGATTTTCTGCTCAGTCTGGTTGTAAAGAGTTCCAGTTATCTCAAACCAGCCATTCAGCTTTGAGCTCTCTCATCAACAGGGCTTAGCCCCTCACTAATGTTTTTTGTTGTTCGCACTATCATCTGCAAACTCTAGAGTGTAAAAATCCCAGGAGATCAGCAGTTCTACTGAAACTCTGCTAAAGTCCATTAGCATTTATGCCACTGTTGATGACTGGTCAGTCTAGATGAAGTCGCTCAAGAGTAGCTAAAGACACAGATATACCCTAATGGCATCACTTTGCTGTGATTAGTCAAAAGGTTGACAATGGGCTGCAATCCCTGCACATCCTTCTCATGTCTCACGTTCAGTCAAAAGGTTTCTGACCACATTGACCAGGACTCTGTAGGAACCACGAAGTGATGATGTAACAGATATCAACCTGTCACTTATTTGTGTAAAAGGTGTGTAATATGTTTATTATAAGAGTGAACCGATGGCAACCGAAGCAAGTGTCAGGGTGTAGACTCCCCTCCCTTAGGACTCTTCATGGCGTATTAGGTGTCCTTCAGGATGCCAAGTGGCATACTATTATCAAAAGGTGTCAAAAAAAATTTTCTCAGCTGCAGGCGATGACATGCGCAACATGGACCTGTAAACCGCGACCAACAATTTATGCAGCTGCACTTGTTCCGTCAAGATCCACCTGACAAGGAGGCTTTTATTTAAGTATATTCAAACTGCAGCTTCAGGGATCCCATTCAGATGCACTTTTACAAACACCAGTAGTGAAATTCTGGATGCAAACAAACATATCTTCTTACATAATTCTGGATGCAAACAAACATATTGTCTATACAACATATGGCCAAAATTATGTGCACTCCTGGATTGTTAAATATTCCATTAAATATCTAGGGTACCCCCTCTTAAGTCCCACTCTTTTGGAAAGGCTTTCCATTAGATTTCGGGGCTTGACTGTGTAGATTTGTGATCGTGAGCATTGTAAGATCACCCAATGATATTCAGATGTCAAGAAGGCTCCAGTTCCAGGTCACCCCAAAGTTGTTCAATAGGGGTGAGGGGGACCGGGCTGCATGCAGAACACTCTGCAAAAGTTTTCATGAAGCTTGTTTTTTGTGAGTGTGATGCTCAGGTGATCAACAAACCAATGGTCATATAGTGCATTACAATCTTGAAGTCACAACAACCAATTCCGAGTTGCCATGTCAACCAATATTCTATCAAATTTAATAATTGTCAAAACTGGTTACCCAGAGGCGCATGATGTCTATTTGAAAACTTTCAGAATCTTCCCTGTGTTTGCATCCCAGAGGGAAATTTTAAACACCGGGACAAAACAAGGTTTTTAGAGCGTCACTTGATTAAAAAAAGTACACAAACTTCTTTTAAATGTACTAGCAGGTTGTTGGTAGTAAATATGAACATAATTGGCATTTGTAAAGTCAATCTAAGAATGGGTTCTTGTCAAAGTTCTTGACCTTGCTGGATTTTTTTAACGAAGACTGAAGATCTGTCTTCAAGGCTTCTGGTTTAGGATTCATCCGGAAGCAAATTCCTGATCTGATCCCATTTCCCTTTTGAGACTTTGTCACATGAAGCCAATTTGAAGTAAAAACAAGTGCAATTTATTTTTACAAGTACTCCAGAGAAACATGATTAGCACAGTCAGTTGCTAGTTAAGATGACCCAGCTCATTGTTGGTACCGTTGACAAGGTAAGCACCCATGTGGATACGATGTCACGTGTGGACACCTTCCTGAGTTTCTGGATTCCGAAATTATGGGTACGATTTTAAAATGTTGATTGTTTGCATGTAGCGTGTTACACAGTGTAAAACCTCCCCAGCTTTCTTACTAAACCTTAAACCTGTCAGGTGGATTGATTACCTGTCGAAAAGAAAAAACATGACTAAACATCGCATTTAATCGAATGTTAGCACATCTCCTAGCTTACCTGTGTGAAAGAAGGGACACAGGAATGAAGGGAGCCTCAGAGAAGAAAGGAGACAGATGAAAGGAGCGTGAGAGGAGAAGAGAGAGGGGGATGAAGGTAAGAACAAGAGATCGGCTTTGAGTCTTATATACGGAGTCTATTTCAGGAGAAGTTGGATCGGCGCGTAATGTGGGAGGAATGGCGTTTCTGTGTGTGTGTGTGTGTGTGTGTGTGTGTGTGTGTGTGTGTGTGTGTGTGTGTGTGTGTGTGTGTGTGTGTGTGTGTGTGTGTGTGTGTGTGGGATTAAATCTCGCCTCACGAATTGAACTATTAATAATCAGCTACTGCTTGACCTCTTTTGACCATCTCATACATTTTTCTTCTGGTTTTCTATCCGTTTTTTCAGAAGATTCCTTTCCAGAATATGTTTCGTCATCATTAGATTCATCGTCAGGAGAAAGTCGAGCATAAGGCGGGAATACACCCTGGATGAGACACCAGTATACTGTAGAGCACCACACACGCAATCCCGTGTTTTTAGGGAGGAAACCAGAGAACCCCAAGGAAACCCGCGGGGCGTAACCCAAGCTCAGGATCGACCATAGATTTTACGTTTAGTTGGTTTGGATTCCGCACGTAGTGTAAGTGTTGAGTGTACGTGTGATTAAAAGAATGTGATGATGTATAGCGGGTAACACTATATCATTTCTCTCTGGGCTACTTAACACTTCTGTTGACAGCCTGGAGGAATCACATATACACATACACACACAGACATGCACAGGGTATGTATTTACAAGCAGACATGCCAGAAATTCTTTTTTTATATCTATTTTTTGTTCTGTTTTGCTTTAGAACAGATATTTTAATATAATTTAGAAATAAGGGACATAATAGATAAGATGAATCAATAGCATGAAGGCAAATAATGTGGCGTAACACGTCTAACAGAAACTTCAGTGGCATACGGTAACGAAGTAAAAGTAATTCGTTAATGTACTTAAGTCGTTTTTTTTGTGTATCTGTACTTTACTGAAGTATCTCCATTTAAGACGACTTGTACTTTTACTTACTAGTCAAATATACTTTTCATTCAATTACATTTTTTATGTATGAGTGGATAAAAACGTACACAGCAAGCCACCAATCAGGGTCGAGCTCACTCTCTGTTTTAAACTTGTTTTGATTGGAGCTTGGTGTATCTTCTGATCACCAACATACAGTTCAGCATCGGTTCAACAGCAAGCAGAACATTCAGAGAGGAATAAATGATGAAGAAACTCCAGACTCGAACTCACCACAACACACGTGACCTCATTTACATGATTATTTTTTTTTTTTATAGAAAAGAAGATTTTGGACTCATGATAATTGTAATGATATCAATCAGAGTTTGACTTATTCTTATCATTCTATTAATAGATCAGTGTGCTGAAAGCAACAGTTGAGTCTTTTCACATAAAGTCAGTTGATTAAGCAAAGAGTATTGTGACAATTAAAAGTATTATAAAAGGAAAATGATAGCCATAATAAATCGTAGTACTTTGGATACTTCAGTACATTTGAAGGCGAATACTTTGGTACTTTTACTCAAGTGAAAGTTTAAAGGTAAACTTTTACTGGAGTCATATTGAACATCTCTAACTTTAACACAAGTACATGGCTTGTGTACTTTGTCCATCACTGCTGATTGTATCGATTGTCTACAGTTGTCAGAACTCGTTGTAATAATAAACAATTAAATAACATGAAGAACTTGAAAAATGTTCATATAAAAACTAGCAATTATTCAGGCTGAATTCATCCACTGGCTCACAGAGACCTGATCGAATCTCAGTGGTGAGACGAGAGGAGTTGCGGTGGTGTGTGTGGGTGTGTTTGTGTGTGTATTTGTGTGTGTGTGTGTGTGTATTTGTGTGTGTGTGTGTGTGTGTGTGTGTGTGTGTGTGTGTGTGTGTGTGTGTGTGTGTGTGTGTGTGGGGTAATCTGACAAGCTTTCGACCTGTTTAAAGCTCCTGTTTAACATGCTTTCAAACCACAAGGCCACAGAGAGCAAGAGTAAAAAAAGAAAAAAGGAGAGCGAGAGAGACTTGGAAGTTCAATAACAGCCAAGCTTAGTATTTTTAATCGAATCACAAACACTTTTTTGAGGCTTTGCGGCTACAAAAGCATGACTTCGCAAAAGCAGCGATAATCCTCCCGAGACCATGACAGATGTTACAGTAGAATTCTGTAGTGTTCATTTTAATTATTTCTGTTCAAAACAAAATTCTCAGTCAGCATGCTTTTGTGGACACATTGTGGACACTTCTTCTTTTTGAACATCCCATTTAACATTTAGTCCCTTTTTGCTCCTATTAAATTCTCCACTCTTCTGGGGAAAATGTTCCACTATATTCTGTGGAGATTTGTGCTCAATCAGACGCAGGGTGTTAGTGAAGTCAGGTACTGATGTAGGGTGAGGTGAGGAGGCCTGGGGTGCAGTCAGCGTTCACATTTAACATCAGGGATGGAGCTCTATAGCAGGAGATCTTCCTTTCCAACCCATTTAAAGCATAACTTTATGAAGTTTACTTTGTTCACAGTGTCATGCTGGAACACGTTTGGGTTTCCAAGTTCAAGTGTAGGAAAATTTTCATGCTAACACAGCCAAAGATGTCTCCAATGCTGTGCTAAAAGTTTTGCTGAAAAAGTCAGTCAATACTTTGTCAGCGTCTTGTAGCTCAAATGAAGTGATAATGCTAAGTTGATATGTACAGTTTGTTCAGCAGGTTGTATGCTAACGAGCTAACGATAAACAAAGTTAGCTTGTTATCAATGAGTAAGTGATTTAGTCAACTCACTACTCGCCGAACAGGATGGGGAAATAAAGTTACGTTAGCTGCTCGCTACATACAGCATGTAGCTACTCTCTTAGTTGAGTGTGAATTCGAATGAACTGCATTTGATATGATAAAGTAATGGAACGACCCTAAGATGGTGTCCAAGGTGAAATAGCGAAGGGAAGACGATGAGAGTGTGTTATAAACAGAATGAGTACAGTCTGTCTCTCTCTCTCTCTCTCTCTCTCTCTCTCTCTCTCTCTCTCTCTCTCTCTCTCTCTCTCTCTCCGTCTGTCTCTTAATCTTTCCATCTGTCTGTCTCTCACTGTCTTAACCTTCTGCTCTCTGTGGTTACTCTCAGTGCTATTTCTCTTACTGCTATTACATTACGTTGCCTCAGCACATATTGCTCTTCACATGCACACACAAACACACACACACACACACACACACACAAACACACACACAAACCACACACACACACACAAACACACACACAAACAGTAAATCCGAACAGAAAGAGAGACAGAAATAGATCAGACATCCAGCAAATAAAAAAGGAGATGTAATTAGAGGGTCGGTTGAAGGACACAACAAAGTCACAGATACCCACACACACACACACACACACACACACACACACACACACACACAAAATGCCAAAGAAACCATTATTAGCCATGCTAATGATATTTCTTTATTAAATGCGCCAAGCTGAATTTTATAATACACACCATAACAATGTTAGGAAGCTGCTAGTTTGACTCGCATTGCTAGTAACTTAGCCAGTCAGAAAAAAAAACTACAACTAAAAAATAAAAAAAGTGTTTTAACTAAACTTTTAAGAGGGTCTGTAGAAGCATCTCAGCATATTTAGCATCATCTTCCACCTTTTAGACAGAGACATAATGCAGCTATAATGTATATCGATCGGTATTGGAGCGCAAGTCAAGTCGCCCTAGCGTTGGAGATCCACTAATGCATGGCTAATGCAGAAGAAAGTGTCCATTTACACACTGAACCCTGAGGTGTGAAGAAGGAAATCGATCGTTTATTTCAGGATATTCCATTCATACAAATGCATTTATGTTTAACATTAAATCAAGCGAATTGAGATGAGCAACCTCTGTTAGCTAGGCAGCTAGCGGTCAGGGTTTTTTTCCCCTAATCATGGCTAGCTAGCTTTAGAAAAATAGAGAACCTTCATTCCCAGATGTGTACACAGTAGCTAGGTTTGATAGTGATATTAATATTGTAAACTGTTATTATTTTAGTGACCAAATGTCCCCACAAGTACTAGATACAAGGACGCTAATGAAAACTACTCGTTGTGTGGTTTCTGAGGGTTACGTTAATGTAGAACCCATTAATGATGTTAGTGGAAGGTCCTCATAAGGCTAGTAAGACAACTGTGTGTGTGTGTGTGTGTGTGTGTGTGTGTGTGTGTGTGTGTGTGTGTGTGTGTGTGTAAAATTCTGATTTTTTTTTTTTTATATGACCATGATTTCAATCGAGCTTTATTTTTTTTCTCCCTCTTGTTCTTCTGGTTCTTCTTGTTCTTCTTGTTCTTCTTCTTCTTCTTATTATTATCTTCTTCTTCTTTCGACTGCTCCCATTAGGGGGCGCCACAGCGGATCAGTGGACCACCCCTGCCCTCCACATCTGCCTCTTTTAACCCCAACTACTTGCATGTCTTTCCTCACCACATCCAAAGTCCTCCCCCTTGGTCTTCCTCTTTTCCTCCTTCCTGGTGGCTCCATCCTCAGCATTCTCCTACTGATATACCCATGTCCCTCCTCTGCACATCATCTCAAATCGTCCAAACCATCTCAATCTCACCTTGCTTACCTTGTCTCCAAAACGTCCTACATGCGCAGTCCCTCTAATAAACTCATTTCTAATCCTGTCCATCGTCGTCACTCCCAATGAACATCTCAACATCTTCAGCTCTTCTACCTCCAGCTCCACCTTCTGTCTTTTACTCAATGCCACTGTCTCTAGTCTCTAATCCATACAACATCTCAGGTCTTACCACAGTCCTGTAAACTTTCCCTTTCACTCTCACAGATACTCTTATATCACAAATCACTCCTGCTATCACTCTTCTCCACCCACTCCACCCTGCCTGCACTCTTTTCTTCACTTCTCTAACACACTCTCCATTACTTTGCACTGTTGACCACAGGTACCTGAACTCCTCCACCTTCTCCACCTCTTCTCCCTGCAACCGCACCCCTCCACTGCCCTCCCTCTAATTCACACACATGTACTCTGTCTTACTGATACTGACTTTTATTTCTTCTTCTTATTATTATTATTATATTGGATTTTTTTGTTTTGTTTTGTTTTGTTTTTTTAGGAAACCAGCATTTGCTTCAGCACCGCCTCCTAGTGGTTCTGTAAACCATTTACAGTGTAAATATAAGGTATAAAATAATATAATGTCATAATGTAAAAAAAACTTTCAGTTTTTATATACTGTACAATAGAGTCTTCCAAAACAGTTTTGATGGATTTCCAATCGTGGTCAATTTTTTACCTTGTATATACTGCTAAAAGTTTGTGGACACCTTAGCATAAGATTTTTTTAACATCCCATTTCACATTTTTTTTTTGCTGGAAATCTTCCACTCCAACCCATGTAAAGCACATCTCTATGGAGCTGGCTTTGTTCATTGTGGAGCGGGTTTGGGTCTCCAAGTTCAAGTGAAAAGAAAACGTCATGCAGAATCCAAAGATGTCCTATACAATTGTGCTTCCATAATTGTGTGGTAACAGTTTTTGAAGAAACACACATTACAGCTAGACAGGTGTCCACAACCTTTTTTGGTCAAATAGTGATATTTAAATAATGAATATGTATATATTGTTTCATTTGATTCTATTCTACATTTTAGATTAATCTCCAGCCCTCTAAAGAAACCCCAACACACCTGCTCTCCACACCTGCATGCCTCTGTCCCTTTGATCAATGTCCAAACCTCCACCTGGGCCTCGAATGCTGGATTATGAGAGGTTCTTTTCGGATGAAACCTAGCACAGACCCTAGTTATTGGTGAAGTTTTTCAGCCAAAAATGTAGATTCGAATGAAATGAAACAATATTCATATCCATTAATTAAATATCACTATATGACCAAAAACGTTTTTGGACACCTGTTCAGCTGTAATGTGACTCCCACTGGAAGACAATTCACTGTTCACATCTCAAATTTACCCGGGGACAGGAATGTCCCTGTTAGGCGCACAGAGCATCCTTTATTGGAACAGTCATAATCCATGGTCCAAGAATGGACATAGTTATGTCTCGGTTAGACATGAAGTGCTTTAACCATGAAAGGTTCTGGTGTGTATGCTGAGTCTCCATCAGGGGACAATAATGTCCCCAAATATCATGTTAGATTTCAATCTAGGGAATAAATGTTTTTAACTGCGAGTGTAAAAGGGGGCAGAGTTCCTGATATTTTCGAGTTTTAGAGTGTACTCTGAAGTAAAATATGCAGCACTCCTGTCAAACTGGTAGATCTGATACAGTCTTTTGTTATTTTCAGTATTGTTCCATTTTACCTCTTATGTGCCCTGTGGGAGACCTTCGTGCCCCACTAGGGGGCGCGCCCTACCATTATACCTTTTTTAATTAAAGGAAGAGTGCAGCAAAAAAATAAATAAATACAATGTTATAATAATGAGCAGCTGAGGTTGATATAACATGCATATACACACACAAACACACAGTGGAACTAAACAAAGCTGTGCAGAACAATACAATAAATAAACAAACAAACAAACACACACACACACACACACACACACACTTTTGCTACACAAAATAAGGTGATATAGGACAATATATTTAATACACACACATTTTAACTACTCAAAACAATTTGGAGTAAGACAATATATTAAACACTAACTATACTGTGTTTTACAGTGTCGTACAGATTTTCTTATAATAACCCAGTCAGTGCTGTTGACTTTCACTTCCCTAAACACAGGGTTGCCAGTTTGGCCAGATATAGGTTAATATGTTGGATAGAGTATCCCATGAAGATCAATATATTTACGTAGCATTTATGGAAGGAGTCTCCAGTGTCAGCAAAACAGCAAAAAGAGTAAATACTGGATTTAAATTCCTAAGAAGGAGATGCTGTTGTACTGAGATAAGGGAAGTGTTTCGGCTTGACTAGTTAGGGATGGTAAATATTCGGTGTGAGCATGACGGATGAGTGTTGGATTAAAGCGCTGCTGCATATATATTTTTCCCCAGTGAGGATTTTACTGCATAGGAAAGGAAGCAAGATTGTCGTTTTATTGATTATCGAATCAGCACGATTTGAAAAAAGTTTGTATGTCTTAATCTGGCAACCCTGACCTCCACGCTTCTGTGCGGTTTGCCGGCGATTGAAGTGAACAGAAAAAGTTATTTGTTGTGAAACATCGCTACTGTACGACTCCCGCCATGTCGCTCCCACGACAGCTGCGAGACGAAAGGTAAAGAAGCGGAAACAAACAAACAAACAAACAAACAAACCAGTTTTTCATTATTTATTTGCCTTTATATGCTGTACGCGCGTAATCTCACGCGAACAGGCTACGCGAGAAGGTCGCGCGCTCCATCGTGGTCTTTCATCCTTGGTCTCGCGCAGAGTTTACAGTTTTTTAAAAAACGACAGTTATTCCCTGAAGGGGGAAAATCGTTAAAGTTAGAGGGTCCAGTTTGGGTTAAAAAACAATGTTTATGCTTTATATATATATATATATATATATATATATATATATATATATATATATATATATATATATATATGTTTATTTATTTGTGTGAATTTAATCGTGTGCCTGAATGTTTTTCATTCCATTGAAATTCTCTCAGTGATTTTGACCAGCTGCCTCACAATGTCCCAATCAGCGCCACCATCGCAGACGTTGATGAGACCAAGGGCTTCATAGTCTACTTTGTAAGCTTTTTTTCATATTTATCTTAAAAATATAATTTTGGAGAGATTTCATGGGGTCACTGTGTGGAACTTTTTGAGTGGAAAGTTCTGGAAAAACCCTGTGGAAAGTCCAGAACAATTCACCAGAACTTCAACCCAATGCGTCCAACAGTTCACTTAAAACCATTAGTGCGGTTAATTGGTTTATAAACATTTGCAAAATTCGGTCCAAATTGATCAGTTTGCTGAGCTTTTGAGTTTTATGTGTTTTTCATTTTTTAATCAAAGAATACGACGCTCTTCCTGTGCCTCCCACATTGATCTAGCACAATTTTAAGAGAAATACAACAATCGGCTTCACCGGATACATTGTAGAAATGTAAAATTCACTGTGACACTCAATTCAACTCATTCGATGTCCCTTAGATCCCACCAGGGAAGCGTGTGATAGAAACCGCTAAACTAATGTCCACGAGGAAGTGATGCCACTCTCAGGATCTTCAGGCATCGTGCAAGAAATCTCCAAAGTTTTGATCACGTAGAACCATAATAGGATTTGTTGGTATGGACCTTTTCATATAGAAACTCTTTCACCATTGTGAAGAATCCCTGTTACACCAGAGTAATAATAATTGTGAAATCAGTCTGGCGGCAGATGTCCAAGCAAGCTGCGGAAGTGAGCTTGTACAAGCCATACTTTTACTGTTCAAAGTTCAGACGCTTTCTGTAAGTTCTTCCCCTGGAAGGTTTACTAACATGGCTCAAACAGGGACAACCTTCTAGAAAGGTGACCACCAAGGAATTCTTTTGAAAACTGAAAAATCTGTACCAAAAACCCATGATGGTTGTTGGTGATCAAATTCGAACACTGAAGTAAGAGTAATTATGAAAGCAGTCTGGAGCCAGATGTCCAAGCAAGCTGCGGAAGTGGTACAACGGTTAACTCACCCTTTACTAATACTGTTTAAAGTTCAGACACTTTCATGGCCTTAATTAGATTATATTAGACCCATCGTTACATCCATAACATTTCAAAAAGGCACCCTGAGGTAGAATGTTGTAATTTGTGCAACAGTAGCAGTAAAAGTAAAAGGCATCATGAAAAACAATATAAGGTTCTAGCAGGTTGTCTTTAAGTGAGCCATGAACCTGCAGGTGGTCCTTATGTGTGCCATCTATTAAACTATCCTTGGTTAGAGTGTGCAGAACGTGTAGGTGTGAAGTGAAGCTATTCAGGGTCCTGAAAGCATTGTTGTCTCATCTGCAAGGTTGCTAGTTTAATACCGAGCTCGAGTTACTCTCTTTTCACTTGTGCCGTCTGGCCGTCTAGGTTTCCTCTAGGTTCTCCAGTTTCCTTCCACCTTTTAAAAACATCTCAGGAGATGGATTGGCTATGTACTAAATTGAACCTTGTTAAGAATTTGTGTAAAAGGTGCACTGAAATCGACTGGTTGCCCATTCTGAGTGTATTCCTGCATTCAGTGTTTCAGTGTTTCCCTTGTTCTGTGATTTACCTACTAATCTATGACCTTTATAAACTTCCTTTTATGCCTAATTCTGTCACTTTTGCTGTATTTTCCATCTTTGGTAGCGCTTTGTGATCGAGGTGAAGACTAAAGGAGGCAGCAAGTACCTGATCTATCGCAGATACCGCGAGTTCTATACCTTGCATCAGAACCTGGAGCAGAAGTTCTCCCCCGAGTCTGCGTCAGGACCCTACACTGTTACACTGCCCACTCTACCAGGTCAGTTTTTGACACTGTGAGCAGGTGGACACACATTAAGCTTTACACCTGCCAAATGCATCACTCATGGATCTTGGTGTTTAGTAAACTCTATTTGGTATTTAAACACTTCAAAAAAGCACAAAAAAACTTCTTCTGGTTGCATCAGATCCTCAGTATACATCCTGTTTAGAGATTTAGTGATTTCGGAAACAGAAAACTGACCCGGTTTCCTCCATTAAAGTTTTTCTTCAGTTAACACATGACCGCATTTCAACCGAACCTTCAGTCCACTCCACTAAACTCCACTCCACTCCATCCTGGTCCTCAAACGCTGATGTGCTGTTCCTCATTATTCAGTTATACAATTGTTTGATTGCTCTTGACCAAATAACATAACTTTCGGTCGTACCGAGACGGCGCAAACTGTCCGTCTCTCTGTTCCTGCTGCCAGAATCCGTTCAAACTGAATGGCTGAGACAGGGAGGCATCAGGCCCGGTCTCTTCACAGAGGGTAATTGCCAGACACATCAAATGAGCCATGGCACTGAGCATGATGCTGCTACCAGCGTACAGTCCCTGGGAGGATATGGTTGAACAGCTCGCTGTCTGGCAGACAGAGGGACAGAGAAAGGTGAAAGTAATTACCTCAGAAAACACGTCTGTCACTCTTGTTCCTGTAAAAGTCAGAAAACTTGAAACAGCTCATATACCCAGCGGAAAAATAACAGAATAAAGTAACTGCCTGTAGTTATCAGGATAGACATTCAAAAATGCATCAAAAGCAGTGCTTGCAGATATGAACTGCTCATACACTTGAGAGTTCCTCTGCATTCTCACATCAATGAGCCATTTTTTGCAGATAATGTGGATGCCTTAGCTCTACCAACGGATGTTTACTAATAGATTCTAAAAGACATTTTTGCATTCAGTTTTGCTTTGATTGCCTTCATTATCATGACAGCATACAGCAGACGTACGTCACAGAGTATCACGAGGACATCACCAGATGTTGATTATACAATTACGAGTATTGGGCAAACACCTTTATTAGAAAACCGACTCATTTTCTGTCAGTGCTAATAAAAAAAAAGATTTGAAAGAAGCAGGATGTGGCAGTTTTAGCAAATGTTTAGCAACTAACATCTTCGCTCCATTTGTGACGAAAACACGTATCGTCTAATACGTCCTCTGTCTGTTAGCGAGGCAAGTCCAGTTAATTGCTTTAGGCGTTAGCACTACAGACTGATTGTAACACTCTTGATGATAATAGATGGCTTTGTGCACACTGGGCCACAATGTGGAATATAATTAGACCGGGTAATATTAGCGGCCTAATTTGCTGAGCAGCAATGATTGTCTGATTCAAGCACGGTAATGTTGAAACAAGGTAATGAGCCTTATATTTGTCCTATTTGTCCTTCTCTCTCTCTCTCTGTCTCTCTCTCCAGCTCTCTCTCTCTGTCTCTCGCACGCGCTTTGTTCCACATTCTACGGCGTTTTATATATAGGCCCCCAGAACGTCGTTAGGATTATAGGAACCGTTTGGCAGAGTCCATTAAAAACGAATAGATCTAAGAGAAACGACGTGTCAGGAGAGAGCTGAGAGCCGTTAATCTAAAATTTGATTTCACTACAGTAGACGTCCTTTCCGGGCGATGAACCGATCAGCACTCTGCCGGGAATCTCAGCAACGCTCCGCTTTAAAAACGACGTGCCTCAAGGAAACATGTTAAGTCCAACAGGTTCCAAACAAACAGATAAACAATAAAGCAATTTCCTGTGACATTTTCAAGCTCTCGGGCCGAGGGGTGTAATTATGAAGCGCGGTATTACGCGAACCTTGGGAAATTATTTGATTAGGTTTTTTTTATTTTTATGTTTTGCTTCCCGAAGAAATTAATTTCTAGATGTTTATTGAGTCTGTGTTTTCACCACAGGGAAAGTGTACGTGGGCAACAAACAGGAAATAGCAGAAAACAGGATTCCAGAGCTCAACACATACATGAAGGTGAGATAGATGTCAGTAATGTCAATAACCTTTCACAATGTTCTCTTTACATCTATAGTACCTTACGTACATATTTGCTGACCCAGTACTGCCCCCTACGTTCAACATAATGTCATTTCTGATGATAATTGTTTGTAATCTGTATTTGTTTTGGGGCTTTATAGCAAAAATTCCAGTTCAGAATATCTCAGTTCCTGGTTGAAATAATGGTTTTCAGGGGTAATTATTTATTCAAAGCAGGGTATCTGCCTTGCACTTTGGTTTTGGTTACAGCAAAAGTATAAAAAAGTCCCAGTTCCTCTTTCTGAAGCATACTTCTTCTTTCATGACATCCTCATTCACTCTCTTCTGCTCATCTGTGTTCATTGTTAGGTTTTTACCTAATTTCTCTCTTTTTCTCTCTCTGGTAGAAGTTGCTGTGTTTGCCTACCTGGGTTCTGTTGGATGATTTGATCCGGATGTTTTTTTATCAGACCGAATACGACAGCATTCAGGTCCCCAAAGCTCTCCGGCGCCTCCGGCCCCCCACACGCAAAGTGTAAGACCAGTTCCATACTTGAGCTTAGAATTCCAGATGTTAAAATAATGTTGAGACCCTTCATTACAAACTACAGCAAGGATGTGAAGGCCCTGAAAATCCTATGGTTGTGTTTAGTCTGCTACATGACTATGTAGACCAGAGACCGAAACCTCCATGTAGACCAAGGATTAAAACCTTTATGTAGACCAAAAATTGCAACAGCCATGTAGAGCAAAGATTAAGACTACCACATATACCAAAGATCAAGACGACCATGTAGACCAGATATCACGATGATCATGTAAACCAGAGATCAAGACTAGCATGTAGACTAATAATCAAGATGACCATGTAATGTAGACCAGAAAACAAGATGATCATGTAGACCAAAGATCACGATGAAAATGTAGACCACAAATTAAAATAACCATAAGGACCAGAGATCGAGACTAACATATATATATTACATTGCCCATGTAGACTAGAGATCAAGACGACCATGTAGACCAAAGATTAAGAAGATCATGATGACCAGAGATAAAGACGACCATGTAGACCAGAGATCACATGTAGACCCTCTCATTTATTTATTTAAATGTTTTCCTTTTTATGCTTATTGTGGATTTTTGGTTGGTTATTTTAGGCTACATTCTGCTCTCTCTCTCTCTCTCTCTCTCTCTCTCTCTCTCTCTCTCTCTCTCTCTCTCTCTCTCTCTCTCTCTCTCTCTCTCTCTTTTTTTCCACTTTCCAGAAAAACCGAGAAACAGCCCAAGACAGACCTGCTCTCTTCCCCCAGAGCTGAGGTACTGTAATTGTTTCCGTGGTAACTCTTTCTTTACTCCAAACTCATCCTACACACACACACACACACACACACACACACTCACAAACGCACACACAAACCCACAAGTGTCAAAACTTTTGAAAGCATGTGGTTGTAGGGTTACAACACAAATGTACGCCTCGTGGAAGCAAATGCAATTGTTGTGCAATGGAGCTCCTACACATACACACAAACACACACACACACACACACACACACACACACACACACACACAGTGTGGGATTTATAGCCTCAGAATGTGACCAAAGGTTAAAACAAACAATCCTTTGCTCCACCTACACACATTCACATGTGTAAGCCATATATATATATATAAGCTCAACCATGAGCGTAGTGCGTGTGCGTGTGTGTGCGTGTGTGTGCGTGTGTGTGCGTGTGTGTGCGTGTGTGTGCGTGTGTGTGCGTGCGTGCGTGTGTGTGCGTGCGTGAGTACAGTAGCAGTTGGAAATCCTAATAAAATAGTTGTAACAGAACGATGCGTTGCGCTACAAGGCAGATGGCGTAATTCCAACAGCCCTCGTTCTTTCTTTTTTATTCTCCAGCCAAAAGAGTGTCACTTTTTTTTTTTTTTCTGTTTCTGGGTCACAAGATCACTCTATCATTAGTTCCTGCCCTGCTCTATTTTCTCCATCTAATTTCTTTACAAGTTTTTCGTCCCTCCCTCTTTTCTAACACACATCTCTCTTTCTCTCGTTTTTTTTCTTTCTCTGCCCAGGCGTGTTTTTAGCACTCGCACTCATTCGTACTCGCTGACCTCGACAAACTTCATACCTAAAATACACCGCGGCACAAACAAACACACGCCAGCTGCAGGTGTAGGCGGGTGTGGATGTCCAAGCGTTCGGAAAAAAGGAGTTGTAAAGATGACAAAAACACAGCTCAGTAATTATACTTAGGCAGTAATAGTAAGAGACTTATTTTTCAGGTGATTTAATTCCTAACTGTTCACCTGGTACTCTGACTGCCTGAGGTATTACATCATCATGTTGATCATCATGTTGATCTGCTGCACAAAAGTGATGCTTATACAAAAATTGACACTGATCAGGCATTACATTATGACCACCTGTCTAATATTGTGTCGGTCCCCCAAAACAGTCCCGAACCGTCGTGCATTAACAGCATGATCTTCATCAGCAATTTAAGCTACAGGAGCACGTCTGTTGGATCAGACCACACGGGCCACGTGTGTGTCACGCTGTCCTGTGCTGAAGCAGAAAACAGAGCCTCATCAAATTGAGCCTCAAAGCGAAATGCGATTTGAGGTGACTCTTGCACTGGACAGACACACGGATAAAAGCTTTTTCAGAGAGAAAAATTATAGAGATAACAGAGGCTCTTTAATGGAAGCCGATCCTGTTAAAGCTGTCGTATTTTTTACGTCCTGGAAATTCACAAGACCGTGAAGGAGGTGGGCAGCATCATCATCTGTGCTTGTTTGGAGATTTTCCAGTTTTGTAACGTTGTGTAGAAAGAATTTTTATACAAGTTTGTTTCTGTAGTAACAGTTCGTTCTTAGATGTTGCCCAAGTAAAACCCTTGACAGTACGATTTTTACTGTAATAAAAAAAGTTTGAATTACTTTGAAAGGGAATAAAACACTGCATTTTTATAATAAACCAAAGGGAAATCTGAGTGTTTGAGGGCTGAGGGTTTTGCTCAAACAGGTGACAGTCGTAGGATTTGAACTCATAACCTTCTGATTGGATTTGTAGTGCTGGGCAGTATACCAATTCGTACCGAATACCGGTGTCTGTTTGTGTTATGATATGAATTATTTAGTATACCGCAATACCAGAGTGTGTCTCTTGAACAAGAAAGAACTTGTGCCAAAAAGAAGAGCCGTGTCTGTTGTTTGGAGGTTCTTTGGTTTAAAAAAATCAGACGTCACTCAAACAACAATTTTCTGTAAATCTACTGCAGTATTTCCTCTCTCAATCAGTAGTAAAATGTGGTTACTACCCGGTCATGCAGGGAAAAAGAATAGCGTCCTATACCGTGAAAAATATACCGTGATATAAGATTTTGGTCATACCGCCCAACACTACTGTGCGGTCGATAGTTAGCGTGAAGGGCAGCCGAGCTGGAAGTCAATCATTTTTTCCACTGTTGTCGATCTCATTTTTTCTCCCCCCTCTCTCTCTCTCTCTCTCTCTCTCTCTCTCTCTCTCTCTCTCTCTCTCTCTCTCTCTCTCTCTCTCTCTCTCTGTTTCTCTCTCTTGAAAGCAGTATGAAATTTAGATGCAGTAGAGATTAGGTATGAGGAATAGTAGCGTGTGTAAGTGCAGCTATATGGTGATAATTAGGAAAAGTTCTGGCTCAAAAGTTAAGGCTCCAGCTTACTGATCAGAAGGCTGGAGGTTCAAGTCCCATCTGCCACTGTTTGGCTCTTGAACGAGGCTCTCTGTTTCAGGGGTCCTGTATCATGGCTGACCCCAACAATCTGTCCCCAGCTTTCTAACAAGTTGAGCTATTAAAATTCCACTATGCTGTGATGTATATGTGAAAATTTGCTGTTTCTTTCACTGTAATACTGAGGCCCTGTTCCCATCAGCTGGGATAAAGATATCCTTCAGCATCTGCCTTGCTACGAAACCCTTAACACGACTCTGTTCAGCAGCTCTGTGGCACAAATGTCGCACGCTCATAATTGCACATTAATAACCGTGGCTCTATCGGGACCCACTTTAAAGTGTCGTGTCAGCGCCCCAGGGCTGCGATTCATCTCTTCATATCGTCCCGGGTCCTCCGGGGACCACCCGAAAGTGAAGTGTGTCAGTTCGTGTAACCGGCAGAGCGGTCTCCCATCTTCCCCATCGGCTCGTCCGCGTGCTAATGAGCTCATTTAGCAGGTCAACACCGGCTAAAGTTAGGCGCAGCCCGGAACAATCTGGCCCTGAACGCATGCACGAGACCGAGACAAATGAACAGGACACACAGGGTCTTACGTCTTGAGGGTGTAGCGACATGTTTATGAAAAGTCAGCGATGTTTCCAACCAACGCTCTCACGCTGACTGTCCTGAATTTCACACCTCCGACTAGGAAATAAAACGTCCCCTCAAGTCAGAGCAACAACCCTGAAAAATATCCACACAGTAGCAAACAAGTTTTATATTACATACAATATCCGAGGCTGCTGATTGGCTGGAAGTTCAGAGCGTTGCACACACAGGTAGTTTGCGGTCAGTGTAATCAGCATTATAAATGAATGACAGCTATTGTACACATTTCCTAACGACCCAAGGATTTTGATAAATGGGTCACGGCACGAGACAAATTTGCTTTTAAAAAGAAAACGAGGATTCTAGCGAGAAATGGCACTAGGAGATAACTTCAACAGCTTCATTATTAGTAGACTCTCTCTTTCTCATTCATGACATGAATATCTATAAATTACAACTCAAATATCTTAGGCACTTATGTATCTCATAAGCAGAATTCTAGATCTAACAAGCCATATATAAAATAAGAGAAAAAATTTGATCTATTAAGTCAGTTTTGCTCTGCAAACATTGCAGTTTAAAGTACACCATGGTATAAGGGGATAATCCACAGCTAGATGTGAGGAGGTGGCAGTTTAGTGGTTAAGGCATTGGACTTTGGTCCGAAGGTCGTAAGTTCAAATCCCATCCACACTTAAATGACACTCTAAGCCCTTAACCCATAACTGCTCAGTTGTATGAATGAGATAAATTGTAAGTCACTCTGGATGAGGGCGTCTTCCAAATGTCAAAAATGTAAATGTGAGGCCTTTCACCATATCAGCGGTATCCACTTCACCTCCACATTGTGCTGAAACATCCCGGAACACCTCACACCCAGCCCTGCATTATCACCTCATCTATACACTAGTGCTAGCTGTTAACCAGTCCAGACTTATTCACTAAACGTTATCGCTAATATCACTAACTGTAGCTCGGTATTTCTCCAGATTTTGCTCTGCTTTGTGACCTCTAATGTTACGAAAAAAAGTTAGTAATTGAAAAGGGTGTTAAAATTCAGACTTGATGCTCTGTAATGCTAACGTGACAGCGAGTTGCATGTTTGTTCATACACTGTTAATCCCTTGTTACGTTTGAGTCACAGGATCTTTATTTCTTCTCAACTCATTGTTCGGAATCTTGTAGCAACCTTCTGTAGCACAGAAGCCTGTCATATACTCAGAGGAAATATCTGAATAATGTTTAAGCTAAACTTTCAAAATGGCTTGAGTCTTGGTGTGTGTGTGTGTGTGTGTGTGTGTGTGTGTTGCGCGAAGTGCTTAACAAACCGCTGAGCATCACTCATTGTCAATCTGCTAATGCTTTGGCTTGATTGGGCATGGTTATGAATACTGATGCACGTCGCTCGGCTCTCCACAGAGCAGAATCGATTTCACCACGGCTCGGGCGCTTCTATGCTAATCTCAATCAATGCTTCTTAAAATACTTCATCACGGACTTAAATAAGCACTGCGGTTTGAGATGAACAAGATCGACACAAAAGCTCTACAGTCAATCCAAAGATCTTGGGACGCTGTTGCTGACCCTGTGTTTAGCGCAATGTTGCGTAGAAGTTACAACGAATGCAGTGTTGGCACAGCACGTGTAGCAACCTCCGATTGTGTTGTGTTAGGTATGTTTTAGCGAAACATTCAGCTTCCTGTTTAGCAGGAAAACCAGTGGCAGCTTGCGGAGCATCGGTTATATTTAAATAAGGGTTTTGGTTTTTAGACCAAAGAGAATACACATTGCAGCGTCCACCACGTTAGTTGTTACCATAGAAACGATACCTTATAAGAACAAGCGCAATCAGGGAACAATCCTTCCGAACGCGGAACGCAGATTTCATCAGCATTTGTTTCAGTTGAACATCACCGAACTGAAACTTTCAGTGGCCTTGTTGAATTGTAAAACGATGAATGGTGTATCGTTGAATTGTGTATTACTGAGTTGTGCATTGCGGAATTGTACAACACTGAACTGTGTATCATTAAATTTGCATCACCAAGTTGTGTATCGCTGAACAGTACAACACCGTTTTGTATATTGGAGCATTGTACAACACTGATTTGTGTATCTCTGAGTTGTGTATTGCTGAAAAGTTTAACATTGAATTGTCTATAGTTGAGTTGTGTTTTACTGAAAAGCACCGAATTGTGTATTGCAGCTTTGTACAACACTGAGTAGTGTATCTTTTAGATGTACAACACTGAATTGTGTATTGCAGCCTTATACAACACTAAATTGTGTAGTGCTGAAATGTACAACACTTAATTGTGTATTGCTGAGCTGTACAACACCAAGTTGTGTATTAAAGCATTGTACAACACCGAATTGTGTATTGCTTAGATGCAGAACACTAAATTGTGTATCTGTGGACTGCAATGTGTAACACTGCATTGTCTGTTGCAGAGATGTGTAACTCTCATTGTGTAACATCGATCTGTGTATTGCAGAGTTGTGTAACACAGTCGAGTAATACGGAGGTGTGTGTTGCACATCTTCTCTCTGATGAACACAGCGCAAGCTTTTAACACCGTTTTTGTGTCCATACGAGTACTGCCCACAGGATACACACACACACACACAAAAGAGTTTAATTGCCAATACATAATTAGCTGATAACATGTAACAGTGTCGCACCTACTCACTCCCACTCCGGCAAACACCGCAACAAAGCTACTTTACACACACACACACACACACACACACACACACACACACACACACACCTGTCTTTCAGAGAGGGGGTAAATAAAAGAGTATCATAGTGAAAGAGCTGTTAATTAAACAGGTGTGTGTGTGTGTGTGTGTGTGTGTGTGTGTGTGTGTGTGTGTGTGTGAGAGAGAGAGAGAGAGAGAGAGAGAGAGTGTGTAAGTGAGCGTGTGTGAGTAAAAAAGTGTGGGTATTGCTTTACCCATGTTTACTGTCTTAATGCACATTAAAGGTAAAAACAAACACACACACACACACACACACACACGTGCAACAAACAACTACGTGCATGAAGTTGCATTTGCAGTATACATTAAACACACTTTAAAAATGTTTTATCTTGGACCTCATTTTTCTCACTCGTTCTTTTACTTATTCACTCACTGACCCACTCGCTCTCTCAGTCACTCAGAAAAGTTGGAACAAGATTGCTGTCCTACCTTGTGTGTCCTCACAGTACTGTTCACTTGGCGCGTGTGTGTATTTAAAGCGTGTGCACGTGTGTGTGTGTGTGTGTGTGTGTGTGTGTGTGTGTGTGTGTGTGTGTGTGTGTTCAGGCCTTGTTCGATTTCAATGGGAACGGGCGCCTGGAGCTGAGCCTGAAGACCGGCGACGTGATCTTTCTCCTGCGCAAAGTCAACGCCGACTGGCTAGAGGTGAGCCGAATGAGCGAGAGAGAAAACGAGGGACGGCGAAAGAGAGCTTGAGGGATGGAGAAAAAGAGAGAGAGCGAGAGAGAGAGAGAGAAGGATGGAGAATGAGAGGAAGGGGAGGAGAGTTTGTTGGGAAGGGTGGGAGAGTGTGAGCACAAGTGGGAAAACTATACGAGCCTCTGATGGAAGGAGAGATGGATGATGGAGAGAGCAAAAAGAAAAAAGTAATGGAGAAACTAGAAAACAGAGAGAGAGAGAGAGAGAGAGAGAGAGTCACGCACAAGCAGTGGAGGGAGCGGAGAGGACGAGTGCGCAGGTGTTTGGTGTGGGAGTGTGTAGTGGGCATATCCACCACACAGTTTCATTTTAAAGCTACTTGTGTAATTTGAATATAGAGTCAGGAACACTGAGTTCATTCTGGCAGAACCAAAATTCAGATTGAACCAGGGACCAGAGTGTAGAAATGCTAAAAAACACAGAAATAGAGTATTTGATAGTTTAATGCCAAATTATATACTTATAATCACTATATCCTTTATGGTCTTAAAAGAAACCTAAATCTTTCAGAACCGTAACGCTAAGATGCTTCCTTCAACTTCTTTTACATCAGGTGTCATCCATATCTTCCATACCCCCCTCATACCCCCCTAATACCTCTAAAATACTTTCAACAAATACCTCTTAAAGTGTCAGCCCTGTAAAACTATTTATATATTCCTTGAAAACTTATTCTGAACTGTCCAGTGTGGATGAGCTCTTCATACCCTCGTATCCAAATACATATTTGACTTTAAAGTGAGGCACAAGATCAGTAACAATACTCCAGTACCCTCTGACATCCAGCTTTGGCTCGGTTGGTATTAAGGTGGCCAAGAAAACATTCCATGCTCCATTAAAACCACCACCATCAGCTCGAGCTGCTAATATTTCCCACATTACTCCACCACCAGCCTGAACCTCTGGCATTCCCCATATCATTGCACCACCACCACCAGCCTGAACTGGTAAAATTTCTAACCTCAACTAGTCTGAACTGCCCCAACACAATTCAGTTTGGGTCCATGGACATTTTCTCCCTTCTATGTTCAGAAATTGCATCTCATCAGACCAGATGATGTTTTTGCAATCCTCAGCAGACTTTGGGTCCACTGTGTCCCCCTGTAACCTCAGATTCGGATGTTCTTGGTTGACAGTGGTGAAACCTGATGTGGTCTCCTGTTCTGGGAGGCTTTTTTGCTCATTGTGGTTGTAATGAGTGATTATATGAGTTCCTCCAGACTTCTTGTCCCATGCTTCTCTTCTCATCAAGGCATAAGAAGGAGAAATCCTTCATTTTAGTAGTACAAATGGGCTTGGCAGAACAATCAACCAGTGTCTTCTCCTCAGATCTCTTTCCAGCAAATGGGTGAGGAGTAGCAAAGAGTGACAAAACCCCCTTTCAGGGCCTGTGTTTGTTAATGGAACTGCGCAATGTGCTCTTAGCCTGAGCGTTTCATTCTCTCCTGACTAGCATGACTTTGATCTCTTTGTCTGCAGAAGATAAGTTGAGGCTCTCGAATGATCATTTCTTGATGTTTTTGAAAAGCCACCTTGATTACTAGGATGAGACGTGTACACCACATCGTGATAAGTAAACACCCCTAAAAAAAAAAAAAAAACAGTAGAGCTCATCTACACTCTCGGAAATTTTGGAACTGCACGAAATGAATGTCAGGGTTTGATAAGAGCGATTCAATATTCAGTTAACGGCAGATTCTTCTGAATATAACTACAAATCTGGTGAGTATGTGTGAAAAAGAAATCGTGAAAGTCTTTTTGTTTCAAGCTCAACACATTCCCAACAGTCCAGTACAAATCTGCTCAACTCCAGCTCTCCACAGCCGATGGAGTGTTTTACCGTTTTAGCCAAAGTCTTGCATAATAAGAGAGAGAGAGAGAGAGAGAGAGAGAGAGAGAGAGAGAGAGAGTTAGCGAGCAAGACAGAGAGATTCCTGTTCTCAAATATCACAAGTGTGTGTGTGTAATGTATTTAGAGGAATGTTAGTGTTGTAGCTTAATCTAAATGATCACAATGTGATTCATGTTGGTTGATATAAACGGTTCCATCTTTCTCTCTCTCTTTCTCTCTCGCTATCTCTCTCTCTAACTCTCTTTTCTTCTATGTACATCTCTTGTTCTCTTTCGTTTTCTGTCTATCTCTATTTATTGATTGGTCTGTTTCTGTCGCTCCCCTTGCTCTCTCTTTATATCTCTCTTTCACTCACTGTACTCTTTCTCTCTGTACTGCATCATTCCTGCTCGTCTTTCCTTGCATGGTGTCTCTTTTTTTTTTTTTCTTCTTTCCCTTCTCTTGTTTTCTCTCTCTCTCTCTTTAACATACACACTGTCTTTATCCATCATTTCTCTTTCTTTTTTTTTCATTTACATTGTGTGTCTCTCTACATCCCTCTTGCATGTCTATCACTCTTTTACTCTCTCTCTCTCTCTCTCTCTCTCTCTCTCTCTCTCTCTCTCTCTCTCTCTCTCTCTCTCTCTCTCTCTCTCTCTCTTTCTTTCTTTCTCCTGGTCCTGTCTCAGGGTACGATTAAAGACAGGATCGGCATTTTCCCCGAGTCGTTCGTAAAGATCATTAAGCCTCTACCTGACAGTGATTCTGATGAAGAGGGCGGAGCTACAAAGAAAAAAGGCGGTCCAGGATCCTACAGCTGCCTGCACTGCTGCATGCTGCACCCCGGTGGTGTGGATGAAAGGTCCGAGACACAAATAGCCCCTTTAACAAAAACACACGCTGTGTACGTTGCATGACTTCCGGAAATTTCTTTACTTTTGTTTTTTTTATTTGGTCTTGTGTGTATGTGCAGGGACGTGTGTGTAGAAGAAGACCTCTCCATCCAGCCATCATACGCCGACCTTCTTGCACGCATGAGGTAAATCACAACACACACACACACACACACACACACACACACACCTCTGAATACGATGCACCATATAAAACAGGATGTAATTTCTCAAAAAAAAAATGTCATTTTATCACCTTTCATTTCACTGTGAATTGTTCATTTGTGTATTTATTATTCGTTTATTTGCTCATCATCATTACGCCGATTCGTTATTTCACCCATGATGCTGCGCAGCGAACAAAACAGCGGCGCTCAGGCCTCGTTAAGAGGAGAATTATTAACTCTGAAAAAGAAATTCAGTCTAAAGGGGAATTTGGGAGTTTCCAAGATTATGTGATGTTGCAGCTCACACACATTTTTTGGAAACCAGTCTGACCCGTGAGTGTACTTTCTAAAAATATAAAAGAAATCCAGTAAGTATCGTTAATATAGCATTTACTTCAGATCCAATCAGTTCAGAGCTTCTTCATTCAATCATTTATTCAATTCTAGCTTTATTTATTCATTTATTCCTTAGTTTATTCATTCCTTTCATTATTTGTTCATTCACCCTTCGATCCTTTCTTCCATCATTCTTTTTTATTCATTCATTTTCCCTTTTCCTTGTTTTTCCCCTTCATTCCTTTTTCTTAATTTTGACCTTCTTTCCTTCCTACCTTCCTTTCATAACTCTTATCCTTACATCTGTCTCTCTATCATTTGTTTCTCTGTACATATATCTCATGTATTTCTATATCTATTTTTCCCCTCATTCTTTTCTCTCTCTCTCTGAACCTATCACTCTCCCTGTCTTTTTTGTGCTTCCCACTCTCTCGCCGTGTTTCTCCCTGCACGTCTCTCTCTCTCTCTCTCTCTCTCTCTCTCTGACAGGGAGGTGTTTCAGATTAGGGACATTGCACTAAACTACCGGGACCCTGAAGGAGACCTTGTCCGTATCCTGGACGACGAGGACGTGGCCCTCATGGTTCAGCAGAGCAAACACCCCGGATCAGTGGTCAAGAGACCCGTCAACCAGTATCCATGGGAACTTTGTGTCACGCATTCCAACAATCTGTCTGTGTACAACACAGAGTACTGAAATGCATGTGTGTGTGTGTGAGTGTGGATGCCCACTTTCAGTGCCTTTCCCATGCAGTATTTACCCAGTAGTAGTATTTCTTTTGCCACAGATTATGTGCACACACGTTTATTGTGCAGAAAAAGACCATATTTCGCAAATATGCTTCATAAATTTTACTTCTATGGATAAAATTAATATATAAATTACTCCATTCAAATGTAAACATATATAATGATAATAAATCGTTTCTAATAAATAAATTCATGTCGGTGTTTATTAATGCAACACTTTATGGGATGTACATATAAACCTACACTACATGGACAAAAGTATTGCGACACCTGACTTTTCCACCCATAGGTGATTCTTCTCCAAACTGTTCCCACAAAGCTGGAGGCACACATTTGTGTAGAACGTCTTTGGATGCTTAGAGCATGACATTTTCCCTTCACTGGGACTAGGAGACCTAAATGTGTTCCAGCATGACAATGCTCTTATGCACAAAGCTGGCTCCATGATGATCTGCTTTACATGGGGATATTGGAGTGGAATGTTTCCTGCTATAGCCTACTCACTCAGCAACACTACATCCTTTAGAAGAGTCGAGGTTATTCTAGCATCTAATGGGGACTAAATGTGGAATGAGATGTTCAAAAAGCACATACCAATCTTAGGGTCAGGTGTCCACCACTTTTGCCCATTTTCTGTGTGCACATATATATATATATATATATAAAATAGAGAGAAAGAGTTCTATATATGTAGGATTCAGAATTGCTGAAGAATTGTATCAAACGATTATAAATGGCTGCATTGCTTTTCAGACCAAATAAAACATCCTAAGAAGTCCAGGAAATTCTCTGATCAAAGACAGAACTGATTCACAAGCTTGAGGGCTCAGAAGCACAACAGAATGTTGCCTTGATAAAGAATTACAACCACTCAGGACTCTTCTTAAACCTCAGGAGGTGACCCGAGACCCCGATGACCCCACGAGAGAATGTTCTAGAAGGCAAGACTTAGAGTGGATAGATGGAAGACACTTGTGTAAAAGGCATATAAAGATATATATGTAGACAAACAGTGATCATTTGTACAGTAAAGCACAGTGGTGTGAGCATCGTTGCTTCATTGCTTTGTTTTCTCACTTGTTCAGGTCTCGTTTGGTGTTCCAGGTTTTCGTGCCTCTCCACTGGAGGAAAATAACTTAAAGGGCTTTTAATACAATAGATAAAGGTTGTGTAACACACACACACACACACACACACACATACACACCTATATGTATACAATACCAATCCAAATTTTGCATATTATCTTTATTATTTTCAATATAGTACATCAATACCAAAGACATCGAAATTATAAAAAGAACACACATATAATTATGAAGCAAACAAAAAAGTGTTAAACAACCCAGAATATGTTTTGGATTTTAGATCTTCCAAACGTTCTGTCATCAGATTCATTAAGTCGTCACCTGGAATTTCTTTAAGTTGACAAGTGTGAAGAGTTAATTTGTCATGTGCTTTAGACCATAGTTGTCTTGTGTAGATGAAAGGGGGAGAAGCACTATTATTTCATCTACAACTACTGTACAAATCCAATAAGTAAAGAGACAAGTATGTCATTACCTTAAGAAATAAAGGCTAGTCAATGTGAAATATCAAGAACTTTAAATGTATCCCCAAGTGCAGTCTGCAAAACCCTCAAACGCTATAATGAAACAGGGTACTGTAAGGACAGTCCCAGGAAAAAAAGATCAAGAACTACCTCTGCTGCAGAGGATAAGTTTATTAGAATTACCAGCCTCAGAAACTGTCAATTTCCATAAGTGCTTCTCAGAATTCAAGTAGCAGACATCTCCTTCCACTGTTCAGAAGAGAATGTGTGAGTCAGGCCTTTAAGGTCGAGATGATTACAACAAGCAGAAGGGACTTGCTTGGGCCAAGAAAAACAAGGAATGAACAATAGATCAGTTCTATGATCCACAGTCTGCTCAGACCAGATTTGAGATTTTTGGTTCCATGTCTTGTTAGATGTACAGAGAGTGAATAGACGGTTCCTGAATGCGTGGTTCCCACTTTGAAGCATGAAAGAAAGGAGGTGTGTTGATGTGGAGGTGCTTTGCTGGTGACACAGTTGGTGATCTAGTTAAAATTGAGGACACACTTAACCAGCATGGCTACAACAGCATTTTGAGACCATCATTTGTTTTCCAACACGACAACGACACTAAACACGCCTCTACGTTATGTAAGAGCTATTTGTTAAAGAAGGAGAGGGATGGATGAGGGATGGATGAGGGATGAAGTGCTGCATCGGATAACCTGACCTCCATAATCACCTGATCCTAATCCAGATTGTTTACTAGATAATTCCATACTTTTATAGTTTGAATGTTTTCAGTATTAATGTACAATGTTAAAAATAATACAAGTAAAGAAAAACCACTAAGGAGAAACATTTGTCCAAATTTTAGATATAGAAAAAGACTGATATAAAACATATGGTCAGACAGCTGAGAATGAATTTTATATGTATTAAAAACTATATATTGAACTTTTAAAGTTTGTTGCTATAAACATGCGATAGAAAAAGACTATAAAAGCCTGTTACTCAACCGGACAATCAAATACTGTGAATAATAAAGTTAAGGAACTTTATTTTTGTTTATTTCTGGAAAAAAAATGTATTCTTTTTTATGAGTCACATGACCTCTGTGTGTGTGTATCTTTGTGATATATTGCTGTATCAAACTTCAGACCTACTGTGTATGTGATCTAATGGTAAAACCTCTTTAAAGATTTTTTTTTATTCTAATTAAATATGATTATTTTAGGGCTTTAGTAATGAATTAAATGATTTCTTATACAGCTCCCCAGGCCTGGATCCTGGATTCCAGCAGGTGTGTAGAATGAGACCAAGTGTGTCTGAAAGAGTGTTGAAAGCTTTTGATATGTAAAAGTCTACATTCTCCATCTATGCACTTAATCCAGTTCCTGAGCTCCACCTGAGGACATGAAGACGCACATCGTGTCCCCAGCGATGGTGTTCCTCCTCTGGGTTTCCTGTTCGAGTTTTCCCCTCTCCCACCCACTGCACCAACGTGTCCTAATCACCGTCCGTTCGCCCCGGGTAACATCTATTCTCATCCCAATCTTTCCTAAATGGTGTTAACTGTTTTAAATAGCGGCAGAAGAGCTGAGGGGAATAACGAGACGTCCGAAATGAGGTTCAGCAGAAAAAAAAAAAAACATGAGGAAAAAAAAATCCAAAAAGAGTTCTAAAAGGAGATACAACACTCGCACTGATTAATATACTTCCTTTTATATATATTTTGTATTTATTTGGTTCGCCAACTAGTTTAATTCCATTTATTTATTTGCACTGATTTAATCCCACTAGATTAATTCCATTCATTCGATCTCACTGATTTAATTTCACTGCTGTAAAACACTGATTTAATCCCACCTATTTAATCCCACTATTTTAATCTTATTAATTTCATTTGACTCGTTTTAAAGTTCTTTAATCTTGTTGTTTAAGCATTTAAAATCTCACACGTTGAACTCCACTGATTTAATTGGATTTATTGGACAGAATTGGTGTAATCTCACTGGTTTGATCTGACTAAATCAGCATCGGTTTGATTATTAGGCAGTTGTATCTCACACACCAAAATGTGTGTGTGTATGGGGACATGCTGAAATTGGATTAAATGAGTTTGATAAGACAATACCAAACAAAGTAAACACATTAATAATAAAGAATACCATGTGCAGAGAAGCACATTGGTCCAGAATTTGTCATTTTCAGATTGTCCCTTATGGAGATGGTTACTGAACTGTGAGGGGTGTACTCACTTTTGTGTGATACTGTATACGTAGCATCGAATACCATTTAAACGGAGAAGCCAAGGACTGACAGAGCAGAAGTAATGGCAGAGTGACTAATGATACAGGACAGAGTTATCAGGAACCGATGCTAACGTGACCCTGTTTCTAGGCAACACTAAAGGCGTTGAATGAGTTATTAAGGATGATGTAAAAGTGCAGTAACTAAAGCAAAAAAATACATGTTTTTACCTCAGATGTGATGTAATTTACTAGCAAACGGCTTGGGTTGCTAACTGAACGCTGTTGACGGACAGCTCTGCGGGAGGGATGATGAGGGTGAGTTAGCTAGTGCACAGCCATGGTGAAAGACGGAACAAAACGACCATTTACCTCAGATACGACTCCTACAATTACAATTACACTTGGTATGAGATGAACTACACTGAGAACTGTGTACATTTTTCTCCTCTTCCACAGGAATTTCTCCTCTCCTGGTGGGCAAGTGTGTGTGTGTGTGTGTGTGTGTGTGTGTGTGTGTGTGTGTGTGTGATGGAGGAAGGTTCTCTATGTTCTTCGACCTCGTTACCTAGCGCAGGTGCGCTGTAGAGTTAGCACATGGAGGAGTCAAAGGTCACAGTATGCTGGTTATCCTTCAGAATGGACTGAACTGGTTTACTGGACCACATGGCAGAGTGAGAACACACATACACACACGCACACACACTGGACTAACAAACAGACTAAACTCGAAGAGAATACAGAGTTCTAAACTCATGTCCCTCCCTCAGGTTCACGCTGCTCTGTTACACGGAGACACACGATCCACCTCTGAGCAAGGAGTGTGTCCTGGAGAACCTATAGCTGAATCTCTACACAATGAGTGAGTGAACACACACACAAACACACACACCACTGTTCTAAAAAATGCACCGGGTAGAAATTATTTGTAGTAACTAGTAATGCCACAAGGTGGCAGCAAGATGAGATTTGTAAATCCTTGTACAGTACAAACCACTAGTAGTGCACTCGATTAATTGTGTATTAAAGCAAACACACACACACACACACACACACACACACACACACACACACACACACACACACACATATTTGTTTTACCTAATATTTAATCAAAACTAACAATTTTAATGCTGTTAAAATCTCTTCGTGATCATTATAATAATAATAATAATAATAATAATAATAATAATAATAATAATAATAATAATAATAATAATAATAATAATAATAATAACAGATTAATAACAGGAGGATGCAATGTTTGTGAGATGTTTTCAACTCCGCCTCTAGAAAATGACTCGGATCGATGTCTTTTTTCACCTAGTTAGTTGACCAGCTGCATTGGTGGGAAGTGGTGAAGTACAAATACTTTGTTACTGTACTTGAGTAGATTTTTATGGTGGATGTTCAGCCTGGATACATTTTTCAGGTAACAACATTAGAAATTCATTTTTTATTGATATATTAATTAGAGCTGTCAAACTTAAGAACGCGTTAATAACATGTTCATTTCATTTATAAAATATTGTCGTGCATTTTTGTTCGACAATTTTTATAAAAAATATAAATAAATAATCTGTAAAGCGTCTACTTTTATTCGCATACACTCATAATAACAACAAAACGCTGTCATTTTGTAAAATAGAGAAAACAGACAGGGGGCGCACAGACATAATAAATATATGGATCAAAAGCTTTCTCCGGTATCACCTCGTTTACCGTCCGTGTGGAAACAGAGCAAAAGTTTCATTTGGTGTCCTAATGATTTACGGCATTTAAAACACAGTAATTACTTCAACTTAAGTAAAAAAAACAGTAGTCAAAACTTTCACCAGAGTCTTTTAAAACTTGAGTGTCTGTACTTCCACTGAGTGAAGGATGTGTGAACTTTTGCATCTCTAATCAGCTGACTAGCGAACAATGACTTAGGCCATGTCCGCACTAACACATTTTATTTTGAAAACACATATATTTCTCTCCGTTTTGGCCTCCTGTCCACACTGAGACGACGTTTTCAGTCAACGAAAAATAATAGTTTTCCATGTTGCTCATGCACAGTACAGGGACGAGCCTTTTCAGATGTTTCAGTGTAGATGAGAAACTTTTGGGAAACGACCGACAATGAAAGCGTGAATAAATGCCGTTTTCAGATTTATCCTAAAAATGCTGAAAATTTTCAAAAAAAGCTTGGTCGTCTCAGTGTAGACGGGAGGACAAAACGGAGAGAGAAAAAAACGTGTCAGTGAGGACGTGGCCTAAGAATGTGCTTAAAAAACCCCACCATGACAGCACTCAGAAAGGTCATGACCGTAATATCATGAATATCCACTAGAGGGAAGCAAAAGCCTTCTTTTTTATCACGGAGTGTCGAGCGTGGGCAAAATGGTGTGTGTGTGTGTGTGTGTGTGTGTGTGTGTGTGTGTGTGTGTGTGTGTGTGTGTGTGTGTGTGTGTGTGTGAGAGGAAAAGTTGTGAACACAGTGACCGGCCCAGTGCACAACCAATAAATTATTTACGGTAATTACAAATAAACAGTAATTCTGTACTGTGGACTTGTCTTTCTAACACACACACACACACACACACACACACACACACACACACAGACACACACACACACACACACACACACACACACACACACACACGTGAGCCCATACATGAGAGAAGAAACAAAAAGAAATGGAGAGATGGATAGAGAGAGAGAGAGAGAGAGAGAGAGAGAGAGAGAGAGAGAGAATGTGTGTGTGTGTGTTACTCCATCCCAAGTGTGTGTTACTCCATCCCATGTGTGTGTTTGTGCACCTGGAGCCAGACCCTGTTCCAAATGTGTGTCACCTTCTGTGACTGTGTGTGTGTGTGTGTGTGTGTGTGTGTGTGTGTGTGTGTGTGTGTTTGTGTGTGTGTGTGTGTGTGTGTGTGTGTGTGTGTGTGTGTGTGTGTGTGTGTGTGTGTGTGTGTGTGTGAAAGAGAGATCACATACTGTACTACCTACACGTTTCTTTCCATTGTGTTTGCATGTATTTCTCTCTCTTTCTCTGCCTCTATCTCTCCCTCTTTCTCTCTCTCTGATCATTCCTCAAGCCACATGCCCTCATGCCTGCTGCTCACACACCCTTATCTCCTCCCTCCCTCCATCCCTCCATCCTTTCCTCCCTCACTCTCACTTACTCTTCCCTACCACTATCACTCCGACCCCTTTCTTTCCTCCTCGCTCCATTTCGCCTGCATGCTATTATCTGTCTCTTTTTCTCCGTCACTTTTTCTCTCATGTTCCATGTGTCTCAGCCTACCTGTCTCTCCTTCTGTCAGGTTTCGTTAGTCTTGGATCAACACATCTGTCCTTGTCTGTCTCTGTGTGTGTGTGTGTGTGTGTGTGTGTGTGTGTGTGTGTGTGTGTGTGTGTGTGTGTGTGTGTGTGTGTGTGTGCTGTATATAAGGTGTGTGTGCCACTCGGAGCTAAAGTTAGTGTCTGGATGCGATATTAATTTATCTCTCTTCCTCTCTCTCCCTTGTTCTTTCCCCCTTTCTATCTCTGGCGGATGCAGTGATCGAGTGGGGCTCTTTATATAGCCACTCGGAGACTAATGAGGATCATTATAGCCGTGCGTGTGTGTGTGTGTGTGTGTGTGTGTGTGTGTGTGTGTGTGTGTGTGTGTGTGTGTGTGTGTGTGTGTGTGTGTGTGAGTGCAGACACATTCATTATAACTCAGATCCCCCTTTACACAATGATCATTAACCACATTTTATCACTGCTAATAGAGCTTTCACACCGTATTAGAGAGAAAACAGAGACTGAGAAGATATTTAGAGGAACATTCTGACCCATGGGACTGATATGTGCTGAGTTTGTGTCAAGTGCACGTTCACTGTTCATGACAAAATGACCCCTGGTCATGAGCCATGTGACCCCATAAGTAACCCCTTCCTGGCTCAAAGTCAAGGTCTTAATGGTTTTGTTCTTTGTTGAACCAAATCTTTGTTTTTGTCAAACCAGGTTTATAGGCTTAAAGACCCCTGGCCAAAAGCAGAGTAATTGTCTAATTAAGTCTTTGACTAAACAGATCCAGTGACTAAATGACCCCTTTGTCCTGAACAGAATCTGTAGTGTGTGTGAAATGTTTATCCACATGCCTCGTGGCCAAAACAGAGTTATGATATACAATAACCCGAACAGGATCACCTGCTAAATGAGTCTTTTATACAGAGGAATCGTAGGGCCTTTATAGAAACTGCATGAGAAAAGGAGGAGGTGGCAAATTAGTGGGTAATTGGACTTTGTATCCGAAAGTCGTAAGTTCATATCTGAGCCACATCTAGCTGCCTCTCCTGGGCCCCTGAGCAAGGCCCTAAACCCCACAGTTGCTCAGTGGTTTGAGTGAAATTAATGTATTTTACTGTGGATAAAGTCGTCTGCCAAAAGCCATGAGTATATGACTTTTGGGCCAAATCAGAATCATCAAATCGTAAGTGACTCCAGGCTTAAAACCCAGGGTTTAGACCAAACTGAATTACGGACTTAATGACTCTATCCAACTATAACTATGTTCTAAATGTCTCCTGGCCAAATCATAGATTCATTAAAGAACTCTTTAACCAAGCACCTTCACTGTCTGAATGAATCTTTGTCCAGCTATATTACTCTTTGTCCAAAGAGATTCAAGGACTAAATAACTGCTGGCTCAATCAGAGACTAAATGACTCCTGGACAACCAGCATGATGGACTAAATGACTATTGGACAAACAGAATCATGTAAATTACTCCTGTTCAACAGACTCATTGGCTAATTGACTCCTGTTTCAAACTGAATCATGGACTAAATGACTCCTGGACAAACAGAATCATGGATTAAATGACTCTTCTCCAAACACAAGCATAAAATGAAAATGACTCTTGGGTGAGCAGAATCATGTGACCAAATGACTACTGTCAAACAGAATCATTTATTAAATAACTCTGGTACAAACAGAATCCTGGACTAAATGACTCCTGTCCAAACAGAATCATGTACAAATTGACTCCTGGATAAACAGAATCATTTATTAAATGACTCTTGTTCAAACAGAATCATTCACAGAATAATTTTTGTACATAGAGAAACCTGGACTAAATGACTTCTGTCCAGACAGAATCATTCACTAAATGTCTCCTGGACAACCAGAATCATGTACTAAATGTTCAGACAGAATCATATGGTAAATGGCACCTGGACAAGTAGCCCCGAACAGACTAATGAGATAAATGACTCTATACAAAAAGAATGATGGTCTATTTGACTTTTTGACCCGAACCTGTTTTGCCCCACAGACCTTCACTCAAGAACACCTGCTGTAAATGACAAAACAGATTAATTAATCAACATTTCAATTGAATCAGAAATCGTGGCTTTAATTACGTATTAAATGGCATTAGTAATTACTTCATTTAAATGCAGTTTCATTCTATACATGGTTAATAGGTAATAATGTATACAAAAAATAGGGAAATGGCAAATATGAGCAAATCTGTGTTTCTAGGAACACTGGCTATGCATTTTTTAGAATGGAATGAAAGAATATGTGAGCTCATCATTATCAAACTTGGCTCATGACCAGGATGTGAAAGAATCTACACTGGACTTGTGGTTGCTGAGGGTGTTACTGCCTCAAAACACTGACTCACAGGAGGGGGGAAAAGCCCACATGGCATGATTATGGAAATCTTCACATAAACAATTTCTCAGATCCAGCATTTAGATAAGCTAGGGTTCATTCAGCCCAGGATTGATGGATCTATCAGATCAATATGAGATCAGCCCGTAATCAGGTATTTAAAAGCTAAATGGCTCCTGGCCGATCAGAATCATGGGCTATTTGCCTCCTGGTCCAAACAGAATCATGGGTTAATTGCCTCTTGGTCCAAACAGAATCATGGGGTAATTGCCTCTTGTTCAAAATGGAATCATGGGTTAATTGGCTTCTCATACAATGAGAATCATGGGTTACTGCCTCCTGGTCCAAACAGGATCATGGGTTACTGCCTCCTGGTCCAAACAGAATCATGGGTTACTTGACTCTGGGCCCACTCACATTGGGCAAGTGGTAGCTCACTGGTTAAGGCTCTGGGTTACTGATCAGTAGGTTGTGACCACAGTATTGCCACGCTGCAACTCTTGAGACTCTTGGAATAAATGAAGCCTGGCTGAATATACTCGTGGATTAAATGACTCCTGGCCCACACAGGTCCAAGAGCTAAATGACTCTGGGTCCCTGTATTTAATAATAACTGTGTCATAACCTGATTTTGTTTATGAAAGGAGTCATGTAAGGCAATATTTTGGAGTTATTTTGATTGGGAGTTTTGGACCAGGTTGGCTTTGTTTGAGCCAAAGTCCTGGTTCCAGCAGGGCAGTTAAGGCCATGTTTACAGCAGAATTCGAGTTCTGCTTTTGGCAACAATTCAATTAGTCCAGTATTTGTGCATCTGCATTCCTTAAAGTTATTTGGGTCATAGGCAATATTTCAATTTGGACTGAGCTGTACCCTTAATGACACCTAATAAAGTTAGCCTTATAGGGGTTTATGAATGAAGGAACCTCAGTGCATATTTGGACATGCTGTTTAGAGGATACACACTTTGTCACATGTTTGTCTTCATAACAGACTCTGTGTGTGTCAGCTATTGTCTTGCACCTTTTGGTGTGCATTGCTGTCGACCTCCCGAAGTGTGTATGTGTATGTGCTCACACTAAGACAATGCTGGAATGTAAGGAACGCAGTTTGCACTTCCTGTGTTTTCATCTAGTCGCTAGGTACCACTTCCTGTTCTAAGGGGTCGAAAACACCGGACCTATTGGTCCACACACACACACACACACACACACACACACACACACACACTGTTGACGGCCTACGTATCTCTCAGCCTGTCGACTAGTGTGTGACTAATGACTGTTTTTTCCGCCGTGTCCTTGTTTTTCCCTCTGATCTGTCGTCCCAATAAATTTACCGATCCGCATGCTTGCTCATAAAAAAAAAAAAAGAAAGAAAAAGAAAAAAAAAAACGTGTCTTTCGGCGAGTCAGATAAAGGAGAAGTGTATTCTTTTCAAGGACGTTAGGCTCATGTTTTTCAATGTGGTGACTATTTGCATTGAACAGCATGCGCCTTCCAGCCATGAGAGGTGTGTGTGAGTGAGAGATCGCTAGATAAGAATGCCGAACAGTAGCACCTGGACTCTTGCGTAACGTTGCTCCGAGCCCTTTTAACTCAGCCTTTTTTTTAAAAAGCACAATAAAGATGTACCTTAATGGGCCATTAGGTACAGTATACGGTTGGGGAAGGGGAATGTGTGTGGTGTTAGAGGGGGATTTTATGTGTATTACTTCAAGCCTTGTAGGTATTAGAAATGTTTTAGGGGTACTTGAAGTAGGATGTTCAGCATTAGAGTTTTCAGGGGATATTAGGGAGGTTTTGAGATGGTATTGGGCAGTTTTGAAGAAATATTAAGGAATAATACTGTAGGGGATAATAAGGGAGATTATAAGGGGTATAGGAGAGGATTTGAGAAGGTATTAAGGAGGTTATAAGAAAATATTAGGGAAGGTTTCAAGCGGGTATTAGCAAAATTCTGAGAGAAAAATAGGGGATGCTGTGAGGAGATTCTGAGAGAATATTGGGGTTGTCTGTAGGGGGTAGCAGGGAGATTCTGAGAGAACATTAGACGTTGTTGTTAGGGGTTATAAGAGATTGTATTAAGGAGGTTATAAGGGAATAATTGGTGTCAAGGGGTATTAGGGAGATTCTGAGTGACTATTAGAGGATGTTAGGGGTATTAGGGAGATTCTGAGTGACTATTAGGGGATGTTAGGGGTATTAGGGAGATTCTGATTTTTGAATAGGTTTTGAGGACATGTTGGGAAGGTTCTGAGAGACAAACAAGGAGGTTTTGAGGAGGAATCTGGGAGGCTCTGAAAGGTTTTAAGGGTGTTTTTGGGACAGAATATTTGAAGATGTTTTTAGGGGAGGTTTTAAGGGGTGGACTTAATGGTGGTGTTGAAGAGGAGTTTTAATATTCTGTATTATTAGTGATTATGGATTTGAGATTAGGACTTTCACTAGAGATTTTTATAGCGACTGCTAACACGTACATTGTTAAAAACAAAGCGCAACAACACACAGAATAAGATGACACAACTCCCACTGATTACAAAAACCTGGGGAAATTGTTGCATTGCAATATTACACCCTCTGCACGTATGTGTGTGTTTTGACTAGCGTGACTGCGATGGGGTTTTGTTCATTTCCAGTGGTCATGGTAACCCATAAAACTGTGGCTAAACTTTGGTTAAAGGCTGTGACCCACAGAGGGTATTATTTAAAAAAACTTTCTAATGGGAATTGGGTGAAAGGTTTCCTTTAATCAGATAAATATTTAAATAGTCAATGGAAACCAGTAGACCAGTTCCCATTCGGGAGTGTATTTGTTATGCTGTAATATGGCACTACTGTGGTTTTTGTTGTAGCCGCAGACATTTAAGTAGGTGGCTACATATTCCTATTTATGCCCGTGTGCCTATATTGTGATACATTTACACATGAATAATGACAATATAGTCCCAGACACATATTACACAAGTTAGCATCACACACACACACACACACACACACACACACACACACACACACACACACACACACACACACACACACACAGACTTTTCCAGCAATAATAAGACAAAGACAAAGCAAGAAAGGGAGAGTTGACAGCAGAAGTGAATTACAGCTGCTTGTTTTGTCGCGACAGGAAGGAGCGCTGACAGCTCACGTCTAAATGGATGACGCAGTAGAAAGTGTTTGAGTGACCGTGCTGGTCTTTAGCTACAACAATGCTTTGCTTGGGACGGGACATTTGATTCAATTCACTTCCAATAATCGAATGTCCAATGAATTACCGAATATCCTTCATTTTTCCCGGGAAGATGTTCCACTAGATTTCGGAGTGTGTTTGTGGGAATTTGTTCTCATTCAGCTACAAGGGTGTTAGTAAACTCAGGTAGGTGAGGTCGGGCGGCACATATGTGGCTTGAAATGTAGCCATGAGGACGAAATCTCTTGACTAGTTCTCCCCCTTTATTGCATTATCATTCTTTCATCTGGTGGTTATTGTTGTCTGTTTGCTGTGCCTTTATATGTTCTTTAAAAAAAAAAATGTTTAACTCTCCTTCTCTCACTCTATGGCAACCCGCACAAACCCAAATAAATCGCAGCCTGATGATGAGCCTGCAGTTTCACAAGGCTGGTTTCAAAACATTTTTCCAGAGAGGCCACACGCTTTATTTAAAGGCAGTTCCCCTTTTCTCCGTGCTCTCATGTGAGCGCGCGGCGGCTAACCGATCGCTCGCTCTCAGAGCGCTTCCTCGCTTTTTTCATCACGGGAGGAAGGTTAAGTGAGGAAAGACGAGGCTGAAGGAGCTGCTCGAGCGCTTTTCACTTC
>NC_139582.1:29490417-29497917 GCF_946808225.1 Silurus aristotelis | reverse complement strand
TAGATTTGTAACTGTATTCTGAGCATAGGAAAGAACTTGCCTTGTACTGTGTGTGTGTGTGTGTGTGTGTGTGTGTGTGTGTGTGTGTGTGTGTGTGTGTGTGTGTGTGTGTGTGTGTGTGTGTGTGTTGTGGGGGCATGACCGGGGCAGGGGATGCTGGGCCAACTGGAGCCCAGGTGTTAGTTTGTTCAGCAGGGGTTGAGCTACAGGGTGAGCCAGAGGTCAGTAAGAGGAACTCACACTCGCACCGTTTCACCAAACCACATTGTGGCATGACACACACACACACACACACACACACATGCACAAAAAAGTGGAATGTATTAATACCATAGTGGACTGTATTACTATATTGTTTTAGCTCTGTCTTAGGAGCACACACTCCTCCTCAACACACACACACACACACACACACACACACACACACACACACACACACTCACACACATATACACAGAGTTGAAGACATTAGACTGTGGAACTTTTAGTGACTTGTAAATAGAAAAAGTAGTCACAGCTGTACGGTGACTTGAGTTGGTGTTTAACCCTCATTTCAGTTAGAATTTTTACATGGCAGTTTGTTTCCTGGAGCACATACTGTAAATAAAATCAGAACCTGTCAGACATCACAGCATAGCTCAGCATAGTCCCAGATTGACACGTGAAGGATTTCAGTTTTCAACAACCCGGTCAAACTAGATACCCTAAGAACAGGATTGTACAGGACTAAGATAATCTGAGAAAGGGAAGGTTTAGTATTAGGACTGGAACCGAGGAGACGTTGCTGACTAGTGTTTCTCTGAATAAATACATTTTTAATTGTAGAACAAATTTACAATAGATATTTTTTTCTTAAAGTAGCTTTACACAGATAAAGCGGCAATAAATTAATGGATCATTCCTCATAATTGTAAGTTTGTCCCTAATCAAACTTAACATTAACTAAAAAGCCAAGATGTAGCAGATCTCCTGCTCTAGAGCTCCAACCCTGTTAAACAATTTTTACTAAATTAGCACAAATCTCTATCAAATCTAGTGGAACATTTTCCCAGAAGAGTGGTGGAACAACAGCAAATGGGGACTACATATGGAATGGGACATGTCCACAAACTTATGCTAGGGTGTCCACAAAACCGTTTAGCCATGTAGACCTTCATTTATGACTAGTGATTATTAAGTAAATTATCTTAGAACTAACATAGAACACACACACACACACACACACACACACACACACACACACACACACACACACACACACACACACACACACTTTGCTAACACTTAAAAACAGTCCAACATACCACACATTAATTATCAAACACACAAACACACACTCATTATTACGTTACACTAATTACACTAACACACAACACACACATTTTGAGAATCAGAACTTCCTCATGTGGTGCACTGATGAACTTGGGCTTTTACAGAAGTGCCTACACTTGCTCCCTTGAGGAAGCAGCCCCAGGCCAGGGCCCCTCTCTCACACTCTCTTTCTCTCTTACACACACACACACACACACACACACACACACACACACACACACACACACACACACACACACACACACACACACACCTGCCTCTGACCGTGCACTTGCAAGGGAGGGGATAATGTTCACACAGATTTCTGGCACTATGTCACTCCCTACTTATTTTACCGGACTCAGCAATCTGCCACACACACACACACACACACACACACACACACACACACACACACACACACACACTTTCCTCACTCCCTCTTTCTTACACACACTCTCTTCATCTTGATTTGTCTCTCTAACACACAATTTGCACTTCACTCCCCAACATTTCTCTCTCTCTCTCTCTCTCTCTCTCTCTCTCTCTCTCTCTCTCTCTCTCTCTCTCTCTCTCTTTCTCTTTCTCTTTTACTATCGTCCTATTATCCCCAAATCCACCCTTTTCTACTCTGCTATTATATTCCCCTCTATTTAAAACACCTGTGCTTCGATCTGTACCATCTTTCTTTCTCTCTTTTTCTCTTTTCATGTGCATGCTTCTCTCTCTATCTTTCGCTGTCCACTTCTTTATCTGTCCATCCCTCTGCGGTGTCTGTTTCACCATTTGACCTCTCACTGTGTAATATGTCTGAACATGTTGCCATGGTAGCAAACACACACACACACACACACACACACACACACACACACACACACACACACACACACACACACACACACACATTCAGGTGTTGCTTAACTTGTGAAAGCACATATTATATATATACACACTCGCGCACACACACAGCTTCTCATTACAGTCCTCACAATGCATGTCAATTTAACCTTTTTTTATGGGGACCTTAGTCTGGCCTTTTGTTTGGATTCGACTGTATAAACACTAGCAACTATTTAAACCTACTGACAAGTGAAGTAAAGACGTTAGATATCCCATTACAGAGGGTGGGATTTATTAGGTGCCGATTGACAAGTCAGATTCGGAAGTTGATGTGAAAAACGGCTGAGTGTAAAAGTCTGGGTTTCCAAAATGCCATGCCTTGTGGGGTGTTTCCGGTATGCAGGGGTCAGTATCTACCAAAAATGGTCCATGGAAGGAAAGCCATCGAAGTGGTAAAAAAGATGACCATTCGAGGCTCACTGATGCATGAGGAGCAAAAGCTAGACCATCCCACTCAAAAAGTTACTGCTTGTTCTACAAGTCAATAAGCCCTGGATAACATCAGAGCCCATACTGACCCCTGTATACCACCCAAAGCTTTGACAGTGGACATCATAACTGAACCACTGGATGGTGGCCTGATCTGATAATCTAATATTGTTCCAAATGATCTAAATATTTTTTGATCATGTGGATGGCCAGGTGTGTGGGTGTGGCTTACCCAGGGAAGATATTCCACCATGGTGAACTATGGGAAGAAGGTGGATGCAGTGTGATGCTCTGGGTGATGTTCTGCTGGAGGATCTTCAGTCCTGGTGCTTATGTAGTTGCTTTGATGTTACATTCAACTATGTGTTCTCTAATAGGAGTGTCTTCTTTCGGAAGGATAATGTGTTCTGTACATCCACAACAATCTGCAACACACTTTTCAGAAACCGTCTGAGGAACATGAAGGTCTGGACAAGGGTGTCTGCTAAATGCAGCAAATAATGGTGTTGACTTGAATCGAGTGTCTTTGTGATGTGCTGGACACGTCTGATCCAGGGATGTCACAGTTCAAACACACACACACACACACACACACACACACTGCCCACATGAACACACATTCAAACCCACATACATGCACACACAGTCCTCACAAGGACACAAACCCACATACACACAAACACAGTCCCCACCAGAACACAAACTCAAACCCACACATATACACGCACTCCCCACATGGACGCTAACTCACACTCACAACGTCTCCACAAGGACATTCATTCAAAGTCACACATACACACGCACATTTTGAGAGGATGAAAGCTGATATTGGTCGACCCACATCCTGTTTTGCCTAATCAGTTTTCGCTTCCATAATCTTCGAACATTTACATGAAAGTTTTCTTGCAGAAACGGAACGAGGTCGCAGCTTCACACCAAGACGCAGCGTCCAGTGTCCACCCACACAATGACTCACAAAAGAGATCCTGCACAACGACCATGTGATTCTCATATATTTATATTAAAATAGCATTATTACATTCATTACAATAATTATCATCCATAACATCTACTTTTTTCATAAATAAGTTAAGAAAAGAAAAAATACAGCAGAAAAATAAAAATATTTTTAAACATTTACATTATGCATGGCTTATTAGCGAACAGTAGTTTTAATACACAAGTTCCTGCTAGCATCTGTCCCCTAGCATCAGTAGTTTTAGCGTTACGAAGCACAGTTTGTTGTATCACCCCCTCCCTTGCCGGTAGATGATGACATATCGTTGTTTGCATTTTCAATTTTGGCTAACGAGCTCAAGCTAAAAACATGCAGTATATTCCAGTGCTATGGCATTAGCAGAGTTTGCTAATAGCACAGATAAGCATGTTTTCCTGCTTCGTTTCCTCGAAGCGATTCCAGTGCACACATTCGACTCTATTCAACACAAAAACACGAGCAAGCGAGTGTACGGGCGAAGATCTGCGTTAGGTTTTAAATTAAATTCTGGTAATATCGAAAACTCCCAGTCTGTTCAGTAGCATCCAGTTCTCTTAACTAGCATCAAACATACAATTTTATCTGCGCTGTTGCAGTCCAGGGTAATCGTGACGTTTATAGTCCATGCGGACTTTCTTGCACTTCCCCACAAAGTAATCCGTGACCCGCCGTTAGTCACTATTTTGCAAGTATAAGTTAAGGGTCTGTCAGGTTACGATCATGTCTCACTATTTGCCATACTGTGTTACACTGTTTAAGGACCAAATCTCATTATTTGACAGGTCGCATCTTCACCGCTTTGACGTTTTTCATTTCAGCATTATCCCTCTTTTGTGTTAGGTGCAATCTCATCATTTGGCAGAACATTCCTGCATTGATTTTTGTGCATTCTCATTATTTGGCAGGTCATGTCTGCTTTGTATTAGATGCAGTCTCATTATCTGGCAGACTGACTCCTAAACGTTAGAGATGCAATCTTATTATTTGGCAGGCTGACTCCTTATAGTTAGAGATATAGTCTCAGTTTTTGGCAGGCTGGCTGCTGTAGTATATGATTCAATCTCATTCCCTTTGCATTGGTTTCCATTGCAGTCTCATTATTTGGCAGGTTATTTTAGTAGGCTTTCTTTGAGGTGCCACGGACGGATCACATGATTCTGAGCGTCTTGGCCGTGATGCCTGCGGGGAAAAGTACTCGTCCCGGGTTTCCAAGGTCAAAGCCATTTCCAGTTATTGGGAATGATAGATCCAGTGTGTCAGTGTACGTGTCCGTGTCGCGTGTCCGACGTCTCTCTGGGGTGTCTTCGGGTCCGTGATGCCAAAGTGCTGTTCTGTTTAGGACATGACCCTAAGTGAGAGAGGAAACCAGAATTCACATTATAACTAATTTGATTCTAAAAATTTAATTTCTTCCTGAACAGATTAAATCCTGAAGACATTAGAGTCTGGGTCCAGTAGCAAGAACCGTCCATCAGTTCTAAAACAATTACTCCAAATTGTACCACAGACAGACCAAGAAATGTTCACTGCCACCAGTTCCTTTGTTTTCAGCTACCAATAACATCCTGTGGTAATCCAGCTAGCTAGCTACCTCTTGGTTTGATGTTATAGAAGCTTTTCAAGTTCACATGGTTTTTGTTCTCCTGGCTTTGTTGATACAAACTAGGAACCATATTGATTCTTAGTGGTTTAAAACAAAACGGACATGATCTAAAGCCTAATCAATGCTAACAAGCTAGCTAAACTGACAGCAATTCTGTATGAGCTAGCGAGTGCGAGCATTAAAGGGACACCTGATTAAATATATGTGAGCTAAGTTTAGTAATAACATTTGGTCCGATCTGAGCTAACCTAACAGGTATTCTGACAGGAATTTGCCCAAATTATCACCATAAATGTTTATAACCAGTCCCACTAAAGCAGTCTTACTAGCTACAGTGAAGTAACAACTGACAAAATATTCTTGAATGGCATCTTAAGAACGTAAGTTTAAGGAGGACAGGAAACCACATCTTTGATAGGGACAGCGTCTTTCTTTTTCCTTACATGATCATTGCCCTCATGGCGGACTTGCTCATTCTCCTCCTATGCTTTCTCCTGCGTTTCCGCTGCGGGACAGGCGGAGGCGTCGTGTGAGGCGGAAGCGGGTTGCTGGTTGGAGCATTCGTTGCTGTGGATTAATGAGAAATGCAGAGAGAGAGAGAGGAAATTGTGTTAAACGTTTGTGGAAAGTAATCATCTCCGAGATCTTGACCTGTTCATTAATATCACGGTTGACACTGGAAAACAGGACACAATGCTAATTATAATACAATAAGCACAGACTGGGGGTGTGTGTGGGTGTGTGTATGACACACACCTGCTCTTTGTGAAGAAGCTTGTGCCGGATGATGATGATGATGCTGGTGGTGGTGATGCTCTGTTTTTTCCTGCCCCGCCTCAGATTGGCTTCTGTCCTGGTCCTTGACTTGGAAACTGGGTGTTGCTGATTGGCCAGACAGCTCGGTCTGGCCGCTCGATTGGCCAATGACCTCGACGTGGCTGAATCTGACGACCGGCGCTTCCAATTGCCCGCTGTGATCAAGCGTGACATCTGATTGGTCGTGGTGGTGCGATTTGCTCTGGTTGTGTTGCCGTTTTGTCGCGGCTCCATGGTTCATATGGTGATGTTCTGGGTGTTCTTTGTCATCACCGCTGCCCGGGTGTGTTTGGTGTTCCGGAACCTTTTCGGGACCCGATGGGTGTGCGAAGTCCTGCTGCGTCCTGTCGCTCAGCATACGCGTGACTCCGAAGCTGGCGTGCCTCGTCGATGCGTCCTGACTCGAGCCCTGCGTATGCGTGAGTGTGCGTGCAGGTGTGTGAGCGGGTGTGTGTACGGGCGCTCTCTGCGTGTGTGTGAGCGTGTATTTCGATTGCCACTGACTCCCCTGATCCTCCAACTGGAACCTCTGGTTGTGTTTCAGGTCGTCGTGGCGATGCAGCTCCTCTTTCGATTGGGTCTTGGAGATGGGGGGTTTGGTGAGGAGTCTGGGGGGAGGAGCAGGAGACGTGTGACTGACAACATGCGACTTGCAGCTACAGCTGACGTGGTCCACCACAGGTAAGACCACCTTCTTGTAGACCGGCTCCCTGTTCACGTACTGGATCTTTGTCATCTGGACACAAACAAAAACCAGCATCACTTAAGGAACCTTGAGGGAGTTAAAGTGTTGCTAGCATTAAGATAGAATAGCTATCTATCCAAAAAACCAGCATCATTCAGAAAATACTTAGCTAGCATAAAAGTATGCCAATTAGCTAAAGACATACGTATGTTTCTCTAACGTACTCCGATACCCTGCGTAACGCTAGCTTGCGAGGCAGGCTAATGCGACTTGAAATGAAATAAAGAGCGAAAGCTACGCCGGTCATTGTGCGCGGAAACACTGCCACCGCGTAATAATCACTAGCTAGATAACTAGTTAGATATCCAACTAACACTAGCCGGATAGCTAACACAAGCCAGATAACTAGCTAACTCTAACCTTATAATTAGCTAACAGTAGTTAGAAAACTAGCTAAATTGATCGCTAACACTAGTCAAATAACTAGCTACCTCCTGAAAGTTGTACTCAGACATCAAGTGTACAGAAAGTGTGCATACGGGACAGGACGAAGGACAGCACCGGTATTGTGTGTACCTGTAGATGGCGCGTCTCCGTGGCAACAGGCACACACTGTAGCGTGCGTGTGTTGCAGCAGCCTGAGCAGCGCTGCACCTCTACACACATCGGCCAGAGCAGGAAGTTAGCGTTGCTTCTGTCCAACATGGAGCGCGTCACCTCCATCACCTCTGTCCTCACCTTACACACAGCAGGCTGAGC
>NC_139582.1:29472917-29482917 GCF_946808225.1 Silurus aristotelis | reverse complement strand
TGATCGAGGTTGTGCTGTCGTAATGACGCAATCAGAGCAGTATCACTTCTCGAAATGTTCTCACTTCGTTTCTGCTTAAATTCCCTGGAAGTGGCCTGGCTGTAGAAACAGCGCCGAAGATGTGTAAGATGGTGTCAGATGTGTGAGAAGTGTGAGGTTTTGAAAGTTAGGGTGTGCGTCCTCCAATATGCAGATATAGATCCTTAGCTAATAAGCTTCCTGTAACTACTACCACGGAACTAAATCCAGCCCTAGATATTCTGTGGTCTGAAGTTCCCCAATTAAAGAAAAGTTCCTGGACTCCTGAAAAGCTTCATGAAGTAGAAATGCTAACTGAGTTAACTGGAGGTCAAATAATTGTCAGGCTAGTCACAAGGATGAACCTCCAATCTTCTGGGAAGATGGTCCACTAGATTTTGTGGAGATGTGTGTGAGATACATTTAGGCAAAAGGTAGTAAATTGAGGTAGTGATGTAGGTGAGGAGGCCTGGGGTGCAGTCAGTGTTCACTTTCATCCCAAAGGTGATCCAAAGGGTTGGCGCTCTATAGCAGAAGATCTTCCACTCCAACATATGTAAAGCAGATCTTTCTGGAGCTGGCTTTTGTGAACAATGTCATGCTGGAACAGTTTTGGGTCCTGTACAATTGTGTACCTTCACCTTTGATTGAAGACCAAGTTCATTATCGTTTGGGCCACTTGAGGTCTGAGATAATTACGGTAATACGGTGTATCCCCCCTGCTCAACCTCTACACCATCGTGCATGCAGACAGGAAGTGACAGTGGTGTTTAGCACGTCTCTAGGGGGCTATATATAAACCCATTGACCTTTCATATCCGCATGCAATAAATGATTGACGTGACAGACGCCGTTGTGAGAGATGGGAGTGACCTTAATCACACAACTCACCTGCAGCTGAGACGCTGTCCTGTTGTTATTGTCGTTCCAGACGTTACTTTTATATTGTGTTACCACGCATCAGCGTGCAGCACCGCAACACACACCGCATTCTGCATTGTCTCTTATGCCAGGGCACTGAGTCCAAACTCTTTGTTCGAGGTGTGTTTTAAGTCGTGTCGGCAAGCTAATGTTGACATGTAGTAACATATGGACTCGCTGTAGTAATGTAAACAACCTAATGCGAATAAATCGATCTGAGGTTATTCACTAGCTAAAGTAATGCAGCTCACCGGTGAATGTAAACTTGTACAAGGTACGTAAGTAGATAAAGTAATGTACAAACCCAATTCTGAAGAATGATGTAAATGATGAGATATTTAATTGTTTAGCAATTTTATGTTGAGGAACATTCTTCTGAAATTGTTCCACAATCTGTAGTCTTTCACAGAAGCTCTGCTCATCTTTACTTTTGTCAATTTTGTTGCCCCGCCCCAACTTTTTTTAAAACCTGTTGCAGCCATTAAATTTAAAATGGTATATATTCCCAGTTTAAACATTTGATATGTTTTTCTGTTTTACTGTGACTGGAAAATGGCTTTATGAGATGTACAAATCATTGCATTCTGTTTATATTCCCCTTTTTACTCAGTGTCCCAACTTCTTTTGGGATTGGGGTTGTAATATAACTGTGTAATGTAGCTACACAGCTAGTTTAATGTAATACTACTACTACTAGTTAATGTTATGTAATGAACTAGCTGTAACTATATAATGAGATGTAACTATCAAATGTAATTGAATACATAATTGCAATACAACTGACTAAATGTATCTAATATATCTAATTACACAATATAACTGACTAGTTTTTATATATACATAATTGTGTATAATGTAATATAATTTTACTACATATCTAATGGAACGGAATGCATTTAAATAGCTAATGTTATATAATTGTTCTTTATAGCTAATTTAAAGTTTCTAAATAACGAACTAATGAACTAACTAACTAACTAACTAACCAACTAACTAACTTTCTAATGAAATGCAATGAAATTTAATAAGTTAATATAATGACATTTTACAAGTTAATGTAATGAAATGTAACGAGTTTCTATAATAAAATTTAATTAATCTATATGATGAAATATAACTAGTTCGTAGAATTAAATTAATAGGTTAATGTAAAAAATGTAACGAGTTAATATAATGAGATTTAATGATGTAACTAGCTAATGCAATGCAATTTAACTAGTAATTTGAAAGAAATGTAAACAGCTACTATAATGAAATGTAACGAGTTAATATAATGAAATGTACTTAACTAATTCAATGTGTTTTCACATCGTATGCAGCTAGCCACTAACTTACTAGTCAGCCTTCATTAACTGAGCAGCAAATTATGTTTATTTGTAATTGCCGCTAGTTTCTAATAGCTAGGAACGTCAGGCAGGTTAAATGCAGCTCCCCAAGCTATTATTAGTGACACGTTGGTGTTCAAGACGTGTCTAAGACCTAAACAGACTTTTCCGAAGGGGTGATCGATTCACTGAAGTGATTCCTTTTGCCACACACGTTTTGCAAAAAAAAAAGAAAAGAGGTTGATATTCAACACTGGCAGAATCTTAGGTCTCTATTGCTTTATTTCTGAAAATAATTCGGCTGTAGTTGTAATTGTTGTGTTGTGTATAGAGCAAATATAATGGAAATGTAGCTATCTATATTTATGTCATATTCGATGTGATTGGCTCTTTTTTTTTTTTTTTTTTTTTTAGCAAAGGGGCGGGGCTTTTACCTACCACAAGCCACACTTCATTAAGTTACATGCATATGGAGTCGTAATAAAGACACATTTTAGAAACCGCATTTTGTATACAAACTCTATATGTCCAAAAGTTTGTGGATACCTGAGCATGTGCTTTTTTTTGAACATCCCATTTCACATTAAGTTTCCATTTGCTCTTATAATAACCTCCACTTTTCTGGGAAATACAAGGGTGTTAGTGATGGAGGTGCGGTGAGGAGGCCTGGGGTGCAGTTCACATTCATCATGTTCAATAGGGTTGGAGCTCTATTGCAGGAGATCTTCCAACACATGGAAAGCAGATCTTCATGCTGGAACAGGTTTGGGTCTCCTAGTTTTAAAGAAGTGAAGGGAAAATATCATGCTACATCATCCGAAGACGAGATCATGCAATCGTGTGCTTCTGAATTTGTGGGAACATTTTGGAGAAAAAGCACATACGGGTGGAAAACTCGTGTCCTAATACTTTTGGCCAAGATTATGCACGTGGTGTTGTGTAATATTGTTAAGTGTTGTTTAATATCGCATTACTTTGATACACATGTATGACATCATCCACACACACACACACACACACACACACACACACACACACACACACACACACACACAGTGAGTCAGAAACACAGCAAACATTCAACTTAATGCAGTTTGTCTTAATAACAAAAACACATTCACTGACACGGAGACGCCACTCAGGCATTCTATAGCATGCAGTTATTGTGTGCCTTCCAACATGTAAAGAAACATACATGCGTGTGTGTGTGTGTGTGTATCTGTGTGTGTGTGTGTGTGTGTGTGTGTGTGAGTGTGTGTGTGTGTGTGTGTGTGTGTGTGTGTGTGTGTGTGTGTGCGTAATCCAGGATCTATTATACCTGTCTGGCTCTGACGTGAACGTCTGATGATGTGGTTAATCGTGTGTGTAATTGTGGAGGCGTTCGCTGTGTGTGTGATCTCTCAAAGCATTTTTTCTTCATAATGCCTGTGTGTGTGTGTGTGTGTGTGTGTGTGTGTGTGTGTGTGTGTGTGTGTGTGTGTGTGTGTGTGTGTGTGTGTGATGAGAAACCAGGGCCAAGCCTTTTGTTCAAGAGTTTGTAGATCATTCAGCCTCATTTAGTGCCTTTTACAGTGAAGTGGATGAAAGGAGAAGGACAGACAGGTGAGAGAGAGAGAGAGAGAGAGAGAGAGAGAGAGAGAGAGAGAGAGAGAGAGAGAGAGAGACGTATAGCAAAGGGAAATGGAGTGATATGTTGAGTGAGAAAAGAGAGAGAGAGAAAAGAGAGACATGCAGAAAATAAGAAAGCAAGAGCAAGAAAGAAAGAAAGAAAGAAAGAAGAAAGAAAGAAAGAAAGAAAGAAAGAAAGAAAGAAAGAAAGAAAGAAGAAAGAAAGAAAGGTCAATTAAGGAAAATATGGAAAGATGAAGGAAAAAGAAAGTGAGGGAGGAAGGAAGGAAGAGGTGACAGGTAGAACTAAGACAGAGAGTGAGACAGAAAGAGGGTGAAGAAGGACAGATAGACAGGCATCAGGAAAAAAGACAGAAAGAAGATCCTCCCAGGAAGGACAGAGTAAGACAAGAGAAAAAAAGCTAGGGAGGAGGAGATAGAGTGAATAAAGTTAGAGTAGGAGAAAAGGAGATAAAGACAGATGGAGAGACAGAAAGAAGACACAGAGGCAGGTAGGATCAGGCATCGTCACAACTCCATACTTTTGACTTAAGTTGTTAGACTCGTTTAATTAGCAGGGAGGTAACAGGAAGTGAACAGGAAGTAAGCGGGAAGTGAACAGGAAGTAAGCCATCAGTGTTAGCATTTAGCATTAAATTGATCGTTTTGTCTTGTAATTTCACGCGTGCGAAATCCTGACCAGATTCAAAAACTGAAAACGACAGCAGCAAAAATGCGTATAGTGGGCGGGGTTTATAAGTCCAGCAGCTTGTGATTGGATTGGATACTGGACAAGAGGAGGGTGAAATTGTTATTTGTGCAAATATTTATTTTTGTTTTTGTTTAATTGTGAGCAGAGAGCCCTTAGCTCCGCCCACTCCAAAACTGTGATTCATGGCTATAATGAGTAAAATGTCGAAGCCTAGCATAGTGGCTAGTGATCGTTAGCGGCTAGTCAGGAATTTCTTTAAGCGAAAACAATTGTGGAGCCCTGAAACAGCTCTGTGAAACGGCGTCTGAGGTCTTTCTCAATGGTGGCGGCGGACGAGGGGAGAGGGACAAGGGGAGAGGGAGGGAACCAGCTCGCATTGTTTGTATTTTCCCGAGTCAACACGAGAGGAAATGAACACAGAGGCTAAATATACAAACGCTGCATTGTGCTAACGGAGAGCAGCTGCTCGAAGGGACATCGGGCGGATATGAGGCCGTGCTAACATACGGACAAGGGATGGATGGATGGATGGATGGAGGAATGGATGGATGGATGGAGGAATGGATGTTTGGATGAGCCAGTGGTGAAGGAGATAGAAGTGAAGGACTTGTCTGAGTATGAAGCATGTGTGGTTGAATAGATGTCCGGTCTTTGGCTACTTAGGAATCACCCAAGTGATTATTAGTGTGTGTGTATGTGTGTGTATGTGTATGTGTGTGTATGTGTATGTGTGTGTATGTGTATGTGTGTGTATGTGTGAATCACCAGTTTGGAGTTGGGAAGAAAACAGGACATGATGATGATTTTCCCGCCGCTCACATCTACAAGGAGGTGGAGACGGAAAGAACAAGGCATAAAGATTCAAAAAAGAGGAGGTAGAGTCCAATGGAGAGAAGGTGGGAGAAACTGATCGAAAGAAGGAGGGAGTGGTGTAAAGAGAGAATAATCCAGATCCAGATAGGACAAGTGAAATAAGTATAAGAACAAGGGATTAATAGAAAGAAAAATATGGGAGTGAGAGGTAGAGAAAGAAGAAGGACAAAAAGAGAGAGAATGAAAGAAGAGGAGATGGACCAGGTGAGGAAAAGGAAAGTGAATGGAAGGAATAAAAGGGGGGAGAATTTGAAGAGGGGACCGAAAGACTGAAAGTAATGAGGTGAAAAGAACGCTCAAAAGGAGAGAAAGATGGATGGAGAGAACTATGTAGAATTGGTAGAGTTGATCGACCAGAAGAAAGAAAAAGGATTGTCAGGTTGAGAAAGAGAGCAAGAACAAAAGACATGTTGAGGAAGAAAGAGATAGACAGGATGAAAAAAGGTGAGTGATAGGTAGAAAGAAGAAGAAAGAGCGAATGTTTTTGGATCCTGCGGTTCCTAGGAACCTGAACTTGCTCGGTGGGTCATGTGACCTGATTTACGTCAATCACTTCTTCGTTATTCCAAGTGGATGTGCAAACACAAGGCTTCTCAGCAAACCAATCATTCTTCATTTCACCACAAAGCAACAGTTGCTTTGAACAATGGACTTACCCACAATGCATCTGAACTCCGAAATGTACCTGAGGCCTGTGCGAGCACATTTCTTTCCTCCAACCAAACACTAATTCATTAGCGGCGTGTCAGGCTCATAGCTGACAAATTTCCTACTGTACGTGTGACGGCAAATCCCTCTTATACGACGGCCAACCTGAAGGAAAAAAAAACCCTTTTATGGCTTTGATTTGAAGCTCCAGGCCATTTGAAGAGCTTTAGGGCTTATGGACGAACCCCCAACACACGCACAAATACCTTTTTATCTCGCTTTTCATTTTGTCTTGGCAGCTGTTCGAACACTAAGGTTCCGTTTCCAAACCTATTTTCCACATATGCGTGTTATAACCTGGGTTCAGCGCAGAGCCAGGACCAATTTTGATTTTGTTAAGATCTCGCCTGCACACCTATAGAGTAACATCAGGTAGACAGCCATATGAACAAAAGAATTAAGACCTGACTTTTCCACCCATATGTGGTTCTTCAACTGCTACAGAGCTCCAAACCTCTTGGACATGCACCCCAGGCCTCCTCACTTAACCGACATTAGGACCTGACCTTCCTAACACTCTTAAGGCTGAATGAATCGCACACAAAAATCGAGTGCAACATCTTCCCCGATGAGTGGAGGTCATTATAAGAGGAAATGGCAACCAAATATGAAAGCGACATAAAAAAATACCCATTTTATGGTCAAGTGTGAAGAAACTTTTGTTTTAGAAAAAAGGGCCAAAAGAGTCAATCGCATCACTAATAAAGTTGTACCCAGAAACGATTGACGGCAGGCTTTTTCAGCCTCCTATTGCCAACGTCTGTAGATAGACTCCTTTGTCGATTGCTGTGTACGCTTGATGATTTCGTGCCTGAAGCCGCTAAACAAAGAATGTAAACAATGGCAGGTACGAGTCTTTTTTTTTTGCCTCTTTTTTTCTCCCGAGCAGTATCAGGTGTGTACACAGCTAACCGGAGGTCGTGCTTAGGAATTTCAGAGGTCATATTCAAGTTTCAGGTCGACACAGCAGGGAGGGGACGGTACATACCTGTGTACACACAGTCGTACACACATTCGGTTGCAGGTAATCGGATCTCCCTCTGCAAAAGACGGTCCTATGTCAGTGTTGAGGTCAGGGTCAAAGGCAGGTAGGTAAGTAATGAGGGCTGTCATGTCAAGTGTGTAAAATTTCACGAATCATTTGTATAGAGTATGACACGGGAATAACAAGTTGTCTCAGAGAGTGTAATTTGTTTAATTTGAACAAATGACCATTCAAGAAAAAATAATGCCAAGCCTCAAGTCTGTCATTACTGCTGATAGGCAGGCCAAGGTACCTCAAATATCCCATCTTTACAAACATGGTTCAAAGGGAATGGGCTCTGAAAGCAGAAGGCAATGTCAGGTTCTACTCGTGTCAGGCAAGAACTTGAATCTACACTGGGTACATGGTCACTGGAAGCATCAGGAAGGTGGTAGTACAGTGGTTAATTCATTCCACTCTAAATTGGAAAGTCACAAGTTCATATCTCAGCCCTACCATGCTGCCATTGCCGGGCCCTTGAGCAAGGCCCTGAACCTTTAACTGCAAAGTTGTAAGTCGCTCTGGATAAGGGTGTCTGCCAAATGCATTGTAAATATACTTCTGATTGGCTGATTACATCACAGCAGGGTATTCAGTGAGGGGTATCTTGCTCACAAACCATGCCAGAAACCCCCCCCACACCCCCCGTGCAACGTCACATTTTTATCCTCATAAGCAGTTTGTTTGGAATTTTTCCCATCAAGTAAGATAGTCAGTGTGTACCCCACCTGCAGGAAGTTTGCACAGCTCGATTGTGCATTGAAAATTATCTCGACAACGATAATGTCGACAAAAAGGTTTGCACAGCTGCACTCTTATAGGCCGTTTCAATAAACCAAGACCCGAGAGTTGCAAGTTAGTATCGTAAACCCTTGTGTGATCTGGAATTCACTCTGTACTGCAAACACTGGCCTGAAATTGGAAGTCGAATGATGTCATGTTGTCCCAACACTAACAGTTTCGCTGACACTGCAAATTTTCAAGGTCCAAACAGATGCTTTTAACGCTAACTTCATGTCACTGCAGGTTCCAGTGAGTTAAATGTGTGTAAGAATTCTGTCCAACCAAATGTCGATTAAGAAGTGCTGAAATAAGCGCTATAGATCATTTATTAAGTAAGCCAAACATTATCACAGTATCAATCTGATGATTGGATTATGCTCAGTGCCTACCCCGGTGTTCTGACGATATTCCAGAATTGAGCATTCTAGAGATTTGGCTTTTCGAGAGGAGATGCGGAAATGATTCCAGATCGATGCTAGTCGAAAGTATGTGTCTACTGGGGCGCATGCTACGCTATCGGGTTGCGTACGCCATGTTTGTGCTTGTGGAACTCAATAAAAGTCAGAATTTTAGATTTATGAGCCGTTTATGCCTGCTCGGCCACGCCTTTTCTGGAGTTGAACCCATTCGACTTCAAGAGCTTTAGAGGCTCATGGGAAAGTCCCACGATACGGAGGGTCTCTCTCTCTCTCTCTCTCTCTCTCTCTCTTTCTCTCTCTCTCTCTCTCTCTCTCTCAGTTTTCACTGTGGGTGTAAAGTAATCATACAATTAAAAAAAAAACTTTAAGGGCATCCGTTTTACTGTTCCGTCTTCCTGCCGCAAGTCCTCTGAGGTTTAGGAAGTGGTGCCTCGGGGGAGTCAGGAGGACTTTGGCCGCCCTCGAACACTTAAACACACACACACACACAAAACTCTGTGTAAAGAGTCCAGCAAATCACTTACGCCTGTCCTGACACTTTCACAACTCTATTATATCGGTGCGTACAAGTATTAAACGTTTAGACCACAAAAAGTCCCTGCAATGAAAAGTGTCCTCACAATTAACTGGTCCTCACAATTTCAAGTACAGTATATTAAACATAATTCCTGTTCCTGCTTGTAATTGTTTCTTAAACTGTTCCCATAAACTTCCACACAGTTGTATACAACGTCTTTGGATGCGGTGGCATGAAATTGAACTTCACTTGAACTTGGAGACCTAAAATCTGTTCCAGCATGACAATGCACCTGTGCACAAAGCCAGTTCCATGGAGATCTGCTTAACATGGGTCTATATGAGTGGAAGATCTCATCCCTTGTGGGTGAATGAATCTCCACAAATCTCCAAAGATCTAGTGTTTATAATGGGAAATAGCAACAAAATGTGAAATGTTCAATCTTATGGTCAGGTGTCCACAAAGGTTTGTCAATATATACTGTAAGTGTACCTACAATGTTAGAAATAGCTGATGTTATTGCATTCTTGTAAATGAAACCGGTTCAATTTTCACATCGTTGTTGTAAAAATAGAAAAGCAACGACGTGTATGACGCTAAACCCCAAAGGATATCCAAATAACCGAATAATAGGAACTCTGGGAAACAAAACAACAAAAAAAGCCCATGTGAGCATCGCTCAGGCCTGGACCTTGGAACACCTTACACACACACACACTTGTAAATATAAGTCATCGCACTCACACACACACTTTATTAACGTAGATGCAGAAAGACTTCTGCGGTTTCCTCTTGACGCTGCTCTCTCCATCCTCCCCTCCCCCCGCCTGACCCACAACCAGTAAAAATAAACTGAAACATTTTCCAATATAACTTCCACATTCACAATGGCAACTATGATGAGTGTTTGTGTGTTTTGCGTAGGAAATTGCCTTTTTAGTACACATATGCATACAACAATCTTCACACCCGTCTCTCCCTCCCTCGCTCCCTCTCTCTCTCTTCTTAGCATCAGCCCAAAATAACCAGCTCTTGGTTTTTGCACTTCCTGAGGGGTATTTCTGGGGAAAAAAAGGGTGTCGTGTACACATC
>NC_139582.1:29300417-29467917 GCF_946808225.1 Silurus aristotelis | reverse complement strand
TCTCTCTCTCTCTTTCTCTCTGGGTAATGATTGTGTGAGATTAATGCTGTAGAGGAAGCTCTGTCTCATTAACATTTTGTATCGTGCGGAAGGAGAGAGAACATCAGATCAGCAGAGCATCAAGATCCTGAAAGCTAATAAACACACACACACACACACACACACACACACACACACACACACACACACACACACAGCCCTTTAGCACTAGCACTTGGTATTGTTTGTGCTTTGAATCCCAGGTGTCTTCCTGTTCCGGATCCGCTGCCATGATTCTATAACCATTTGCCTCCCTCTCATTCTCTCTCTCTCTCTCTCTCTCTCTCTCTCTCTCTCTCTCTCTCTCTCTCCCCCATCTCTCTCTCTCTCTCTCTCTCTCTCTCTCTCTCTCTCTCTTTCTTAGTTAGACATGATTAGATTGTTGGAACGTGGTCACTGTTGGTCCGGTGCAGTAGAAATCAATAAAGAAAGTACAATAAGAATCATTGATGTTGAATAGTGTTTACAGTGGGGGGCGGAGCTCATTTTCTATGCAATGTCACTAGAAACTAGCTGAACTAGCGTCTAAGAGCTCAGCTAGCACACAAAGTTCCGTTCATTTAGCAACCAGAAACTCAAATTATCCTAATGAAAGCTATTGCATGGTGTGTACACTAATCTAGTGAGTGAAAAGTATTCTAGTGTGTGGAAACTAATCCAGCAAATGAAAGTCAAAGGAAGCGAGTGAAAGCTTGAAAGTGGAGGAGAGAAGGTCAGCCTAGTGTGAAACCTGAACCATTCTGATTTTCTCCTGAGTCGTGTTGTTCAGTTGTTCCGTGTTGTACCAGGCTGGGAGTCTCAGACTGAGGGCTGTCAGTCAAGCGCATTCATTAGTAGATTAGGCCACACCCACCAGACAATTTGATATTGTTGTTTTTTTTTTTCCATCCTTTGCTGGATGTGAATATAAATCAGCGTATCCTCATCAGGCCATGAGGCGAAACCGTGATTGTGGCTGGACTTCGGTGTCCGTCTGTCCTGTTTGGTGAAAAAAAGCTCACAGCTCACAGAATTGAACTGGGAGACCTAAAACCTATTCCAGCATTGCAATGCAAACCCTGTGCACCATGCCAGCTCCATGAAGATCTGGAAGATCTCCTCCTATAGAGCTCTGACCTCAACCCTATTGAACACTATAAATTGTGGCTTCTTTTACTGGACCACTGCACTTGTTTCGGTTACAAAGGTAATGCAAGTGCAGAAGGACATTGACGATCTTGATGTTTGCAGTCTTGTTGGCTGTTCACACTTCCTGTGTGGTTGTGTTTTATGTGGTTGTGTTTGAACTCATGTGACTTTGACAGTCACTGGATTGGGACAAAACTGCTCTTTTCCTGCCTAAAAATTTCCCTTCGGCACTCTTGCTTTTCTCACTTACCCGTGACCTCCACCAGCTGCTGTCTGGGTCCTTCAGTGTGTGTGTGTGTGTGTGTGTGTGTGTGTGTGTGTGTGTGTGTGTGTGTGTGTGTGTGTGTGTGAGTGTTTGACTTTGTATTCTTCTCTTCTGAGAACCGTCTCACACAGGAGTATTGGCGTCGTCATGGAAGTGGAATTATGGTTCCCTTAAGAAATCACACTGAACATTCCATTGTGTGTGTATCTATGAGTGTGTGCATTTATGTATGTGTGTGTATATCTGTGAGTGTGTGTATTTCTGTGTGTGTGTATCTATGAGTAAGTGTGTGTGTGTCTGGGTGATTGTGTCTCTTTTTGCATGTGTGTATCTCTCGCTCTCTAGATGTGTGTTTGTGTCTCTACCGTGTGTATCTGTAAGTGTGTGTGTCTCCTAGAGTGTGTTTGTGTTTCTCTACATGTGTGTATCTGTAAATGTGTGTGTGTGTATCTGTATGTCTCTACATGTTTGTGTCTATGAGTGTCTGCGTGTGTGTCTGTGAGTGTTTGTGTGTCTCTATGTGTGTTTGTATCTGAGTGAGTGAGTGTGTTACACACACACACACACACACACACACACACACACACACACACACACACACACACACAGACATACACACACACACATAGACATACACACACATGTAGTAAATGTGTTTCTCTACATGTGTGTGTTTCTATGCGTGTGTGTATGTCTGTGTGTGTGTGTGTGTGTGTGTGTGTGTGTGTGTGTGTGTGTGTGCGTGCACACTTTGCTATAACACGCCGCTCTCTGATAAGCTTCTTTCTTGTACAGTGAGAGTGAATGTAGCAATCACGGAGTGAATGGAAGGAGATGAAGGAGGGAGCGATAAGGAACGATACGTTCAGACCCGCGGAAAAGGGGGTCACTCCAAGGTCACGAACAAGGGGTGAGGATTTATTTTTTTTTTTTACGGGAACATTCATGAGGACCGTATTCTTACAGTCGCTAATGATTTTGTTAATGATAACCGAATTGATAGAAGAATGAAGGACGGACGAGTGTAACAACGTAAACATGAGCACAATCTGAATATTATATTACATTCAGCCTGATCTCAGAAATACACTTTAAACTTATAGAAAATGGCACGAAAATTAGAAAACGTTGTGATGTAATACACACTCTTTACAGACCAATCACAGTCTGATATGCAAATTGGTACACATGCTATATAATGCACACTGCCCGTAAAAAAAAAAAAAAGTCACCACCTGGATTTAACTAAGCAAATGGGTAAGAGGCTCCCATTGGATAATTACTGCATGGATGATTATTTTTCACCTGGCAACAAGTTATTTAACCCTAACTGATGCATTGACGGAAGACACGTCCTGTGGTCATGGATGCATCAAGCAAAGAAAACATCGAAATAAAAACTAACACAAAGCGAAGGGAACTCAAGGGATTGCGACTATACTGCTGTGCAGCCTTAAGAAAACCATTTAGCAGTGTGGCTAATCAGAAAAAATGCTTTAGTTTGCTAGGGAGCATAAAGATTGGACTCTGGAGCAATGGCGGAAGGTCATTTGGTCCAGATTTACACTGTTTCAGAGTGACAGGTGCATCAGGGTAAGAAAAGAGGCAGATAAACTGATGAACTGATGCCTGTGGGGGCAGTGCTGTGATCTGGGGTTGCTGCAGTTGGTCAGGTCTCGGTTCAGCAACATTGTGTGCCCTACGAATGAAGTCAGCTGACCACCTAAATATACTGAGTGACCAGATTATTCTACCAAAGGACTTTTTTCTTCCCTGAAGGCCCGGGCATATTTTAAGATCAAAATGCCAGGATTCATCGAGATCAATTGATGTCAGGGAGCATGAGATCATTTTCACACATGGATTATCCACCACAGAGTCCAGACCTTAAGCCCATTGAGAATCTTCGGGGTGTGCTGGAGATGACTTTGCGCAGTTGTCCGACTCTCCCATCATTAATACAAGATCTTGGTAAAACCTTACTGCAACTCTGGACGAAAATAAATGTTGTGACATTGCAGAAGCTTATTGAAACAATGCCACAGGCGAATGCGTTCCTTAATCAAAACTGAAGGGGGTCCAACCAAATTTTAGTGTGTCTGACTTTTTTTTTATAGATAGGAGGTGCTTATTGTTTATAGTTACCACAATCTTGGAGGCACACTGCACAAAACTCCATGTAGATATGCTTTACATGCTAATGGAACATCTTCCCCGGAAGAGTGGAGGAAATTCTAACCGCAAATGGAAACTAAAAAAAAAAAAAACACTTTGGACCATACAGTGTACCTCTAGTGGTAGGTACATAAAGAAGATGGTAAATGATGAATTGAATATGAGTTCCTGGATCGTTGAAATTGTTTCGATTACAGAGGTGATGCAGAAGGACATTTGTCGTTGTTTGTTCACTTTTCTGGATCTTGATGTTTGCAGTCTCGTTGGCTGTTCACACTTCCTGTATGGTTGTGTTTTATGTGAAAAAGCTTTTGAACTTCGACTGCCCCCCGACGATCGGGACAGAAATGAGTCTTTTTCTTCCAAAATTGCCCTTTACGCAGTATTTTCTCCACAAAATCTCTTGATACAGCTTCAGAAGAGTGAGAACAAATGGGTACTCAATGTGGAGTAGACCAACAGTAGTACAGTAGAATCTGGTTTTGATCTGAATTACTGCAGAATGTTAGATCTCACTAATGAGACCCCGAGCCCCAGGTCAAGCCTTGATTATAGCAGGAAAACAGCAGAAAAACCGAGGACCTGGCAACACCGAGCTGTCCAGAGCGGGCGTGGTCGTAATATTTTAAAGAACGTGCTTGATTGACGTCTCGGTCCCCACAAGCACCAAATCAGCGCAGGAATCTGGATTGTTAAACGCTACAAGTACCGACTCGACTATCGACTGTGTGCTTCACCCAAACAGCAGAGAAGTGTTTATATTACTTTTGGCTGTCCTTTTCATGCAAGGTGTGTGTGTGTGTGTGTGTGTGTGTGTGTGTGTGTGTGTGTGTGTGTGTGTGTGTGTGTGTGTGTGTTTTCATATTTCACCCATTAGAGAGGTTTGTGCTTCTTGTTGTACAAAGAGGAGCACACACACACACACACACACACACACACACACACAACAGCAGGACAAGTCATTGTGCTGTATTAGTGATGACTCACTTTAGCCACCAATGACTGCATGTCTGATAAACTTTCAGAAATCTCTCCATCCTTTTTTTCTATCTTTCTCCCTCCCTTTCTTTCTCTGATCTCCCCACTCTTCTTCCATTCCCTTTTTCCCTTTCACTCATCAATGCCGGCATTGAGGCTCGGAGTGTGCTTGGGGTCGTTGCTGGCCTGCGACTGGCCCTAACTACATTCTCTCTCTCTCTCTCTCTCTCTCTCTCTCTCTCTCTCTCTCTCTCTCTCCCTCTCTCTCTCTCTCTCTCTCTCTCTCTCTATCTCTCTCTCACTCTCACACACACACAAACACACACACACACACACACATACAGTGTCAAACAAAGCCTTTGTCTATTTTATGGAAATTGTGATTCTCGTGTGTGTGTGGTCAGATTGTGAGATCGAACAAAAGGAAAAGATGGCTCAGAATCTCACAGATGGTAGATGAAGGCATATTTTCCTATTTTTATGCCCCACGTGTGCACATACACACACACACACACACACACACACACACGCACACACAGAAACACATCAAGCAGTGACACTATGGAAGAGACTATGTCATTCACGAGGTTAAAATAAAACATTGCGTACATTCACACCTATACATATACACACACACACACACACACACACACACACACACACACACACACATACACACACACACTCCTGCAAAGACACGATTGAATGACAAGGTTGCTCCTTTTAGTTTGGGGATTTGCGTGTGTCTGTGTGCGTGTGTGTATGTGTGTGTATGTGTGTGTGTGTGTGTGTGTGTGTGTGTGGGTGTGAAAGTCTTCCAATACATCACTGATGATGGGTAGGTGGTTAGTGGTTAAGACATTGGATTTCACTGCTGGGGCCCTTGTGCAAGGTCCTGGTATCTACCAAATGCTGTAAATGTAAATGTTGTGGATTCATCTCAGTCTTTGAGGGAACGTGGCCTATCATTCTTAGCACATTACCTTTTCTTTGAACCCGTAAACCAGAAGTAAAAAACGTCTAACAGGAACAAGTGAGGAACCGAATTCGCTCCCTGAGCCCAGTGTACAACATTGTATGCTGTATCTGTGGGTCTGAAGAGCATTTCCTTCCTCCATATTTCCTCTATTTTTTGCTTCCTTACAATAACAAAACTACGATTTCCACACTTTAGTTCTTCTTTCTGGAGATCCCACTCCACGACTGTTCCCTGTCCACTGTTACAATAAGCGCCACTTTTTTAAGATGATGTTCCACAAGATTTTTTTTTATCAGCGATAAGGGTGTTAGTAAAGTCAGTTACTCGTGTAGGTGAGGCGAGGAGGCCTGGGGCGATGTTCCACTTCATCCCGAAGATGATCAATAAGTTTGGAGCTCTATAGCAGGAGATCTTCCAACCTATGGAAAGCAGATCTTCATGGAGCTGGCTTGCATTGTCAAACCTGTTGTGGAACAGGTTTTGGTTCTCCTGGTTCAACTGAAGGCAAACTTTCATGCACCCGTCAACGAAGGCGTCCTTCGCGATCTCCAAGTTGTTTGAAGAAGAACCGCATAGCCCGGTGTCTTATTACTTTTGCCCACACAATATGTTGTTAATAGTGGGATTGAGAAGGCAAATTGGAATTTTCATTGTTGTAACATGATGTAACATTTCAATGTCACGTTGCTTCAATATTTGGCGAGAAGTAATTAAGGCTCGAAAAACATCCTAACAGAAAACACACTAACGTCCACACGAGCGCACACACACACACACACACACGTACACACGCATGCACACACCTGCAGTCTGATAATGTCACTGATAAGGAATTCCACCTACTCATAGGATTTGTAGGGGAGGTTAATATGTGCTAAAACACACACAAACACACACTCAGTCGTAAAGTCAGTGACTAAGTGATCTGTCTTAGTTGATAAGCTCAGGGGATGCCGGTGATTCACAACTGATGACATCAGAAAGCTGTGTCTGGATGGAGCGCCGGTCCCCAAGGAGAGAAATAAACAGAGAGAGAGAGAGAGAGAGAGAGAGAGAGAGAGAGAGAGAGAGAGAGAGAGATGCTACATTCCGACACTATTTTTAACACACCCTAGTCTTTTCACGCACACACACACACACACACACACACACACACACACACACACCACCCCCACACACACGAAGGGAATCCCCAAGTTCACCGTCTTACACAACTCTACTGGCTCGACAGAAGGTTCTCCAATTAGGTCTGATCTCACAGGCCTGAGTGATCCAAGCAACACAAGTGTCACTTTCATGAGCACAACTTTCCCAGGAGGCTCTGAGGTTTCACCTAGCAAACATCAACAACAACAAGAACAACACCAATCGCTCCTAAATCCTAAAGCATTGGGACGGCACGCTTTTCCACTCATGTGATTCTTTTACAAACGCAAAGTCGGAGGCACACAATTGTATTTGGACGCGGTGGCTTGAAATTTTGCCTGCACTTGAACTAAGAGACTGAAACCTGTTCCAGAAGCCAGCCGCATGAAGATATGCTTTGTATGGGTTGCAAGATGTGGAAGATCTCAAAGCTTTGGAATGAATGTGAACACTGACTGCACCCCAGGCCTCCTTACCTCACCTCCATCAGGACCTGACTTTGCTTATACCTTTGTTGTTGAATGGGCACAAAAACTAGTGGAGCAACTTCCCAGAAGAGTGGAGCTTATTATAAGAGCAAATGGGGATTGGAACGGGATGATCGGAAATCTTATGCTCAGGTGTTTTCTTTTGCTACATTTTTAGGTTCAGAGGAAATGAGGAAAGAAATTTTTAGCTAGTTTTTCGACACACAGTTTTGAACCCGTATGCTATTCTTTCCCTGGTGAGCTAGCTACGGGTGAAATGTAATTCTCCAAACTACTATCATGTAGTCACTTGTGCACAAACTATAATAAAAGCAATAAGAAATGATTTTGCACAAGTGTTTTAGTAGTTTGGAAAATTTCCGCTCCAAAGCAACTGAGAAAAACCGTATGAGAGCAAATGGGATCTAAAAGTGGAATGAGATGTTGGAAGTGCAGTCTTTTGCTCAGGCGTTTTCGTTGCCGGATTATGAGTTATAGACTTATTTGGAACTACAGAGTTCAGAGGGAACAAAATTCTCGCTAGTTTTCGACACGCTCTTGTGAACGGCGTCGAAACTAGTATGCTAGTTTTTTTCTCTGGTAAGCTAGCTAAGGTTGATATATTTCGGTTATTGTATATTATATTTTATATTATACTTCTTTATATTTTGGGTATTGTATATTTAATAACGAGGAAAACGTTAAACCAGTTTGCTAGCAACACCGATACCACGCTTATTAGCTAATATGTTGTGTTCCAACATTACAACTAGCCACATCCATGTTATACACGTCTGGGGTCAAGGAGTTTAAGAGACGAGAACTGGGCGTGGTTTCTGGGTGGGAGGAGCTTACAATCCTTCCTTTGTCAATCACAGTGACACCGGCCGATAGATCAGGTATGTGTAAGATATCGCTTTACTCCTACTCCCATACAGTTGGTACATACGGGGGGAAATCCATTCACTCGTTAGCTAGTATGCCATTCAACCTGCTAGCTCGTTAAGCAAACGAAACGAATCAACTGAATTAAATAGCGATTTTAATGAAACAACACCCTCTATCATTCACCTTTTCATTGATCATCGATTGTTTGGACCTTTACTGGGTCCTAAAATCTGGTGGAAAGGTAATGGCACCCAATGATGGGGATGTGAGTGAAAGAGAAGTAGATATGATATTGGAAATACTACCAAGATTTGGTATCATAGATTATGTGTGTGTGTGTGTGTGTGTGTGTGTGTATATATATATACACTTTGTGTACTGACTTGAATTGTCTCTCTTTCTCTCCCTACTTTCTTTCGCTCTTACACTCTTACTTCATGCCTTTCCTCCCTCCCTGTCTTTTGCCTCTCACTTTATTTTCAACCGCATTCCTCACGTCTGAGGTCATGTTGTGTGTGTGTGTGTGTGTGTGTGTGTGTGTGTGTGTGTGTGTGTGTGTGTGAAATCTGGTGTTTGTGTGTTTGCTGTGCTTGTCTGGATTCAGAGATGCACAGGTTCAGGCACATGCGATAGAAGGTGGAAATATTGATAGAAAAATGACAAGCATCCTCATACTCAGCTTGTGTGTGTGTGTGTGTGTGTGTGTGTGTGTGTGTGTGTGTGTGTGTGTGTAAGTGTGTAAGTGTGTGTGTGTGTGTGAGAGATGCTTGATATCTTAAATTAGTCCTTTATAGTTATTAAGTGTCTCTCTCTCTCTCTCTCTCTCTCTCTCTCTCTCTCTCTCTCTCTCTCTCTCTCTCTCTCTCTCTCTCTCTCTCTCTCTCTCTCTCTCTCTCTCTCTCTCTGTGTTCCAACAGAGGAAACTGCAGTCCAATGATAACAAGCTGCAAGACAATAGGCTGCCATATACACACACACGCACACACACACAGGACTAGTTTAGCTCTGAGAGGTCAGCGGGTAAATAGAAGTGCCTCGCTCTTGTGATAACCAACACACAGACACAGACACACACACACACCGCAGGAAAGCCTTTATTAGACAAATATGGAACGCTGTGGAAATGCCAGAGAAGCACAAAGAGCCTGACGTCAGCCGTGCGAATAAACGCATCTGTCAGGGCGCCTTTTTTTATTTTGGCAACGCCGAGAATTATGGGAAATCCCTGAGTTCTTACATTCCACGGATTTCTGCTTTTCGGCACCGGACGAGGGTCGAGTTCCCACAGTCTCACAGTGCTTTAGCATAAACCTGGGCACTAATGCGGCTAATCATAAACCGCAGCTAACCGCCCCCTCGGTTCGCTGAGCTCTCCGATGCTAACACGGATGAAGGCTAACAGAGCGCAGCGGCTAACTGTCTTCTCATTTCCCCGATCACTTAGCCGTGTGCTAGCGTTATCTCACACACACACACACACACACACACACACACACACACACACATACACACACAGACACACACACACACACACACTTGTTTCATCCGCACTTGCACTTTTAGATAGATAGATAGATAGATAGATAGATAGATAGATAGATAGATAGATAGATAGATAGATAGATAGATAGATAGATAGATAGATAGATAGATAGACACACAGACACACAGACACACAGACTGATTGGCAGATGGATACTTTATTTATTTAAGAATGAAATAAGTTTAATAAAGGAATATCTTCACTGTGTGTATGTGTGTGTGTGTGTGTGTGTGTGTGTGTGTGTGTGTGTGTGTGTGTGTGTGTGTGTGTGTGTGTGTGTGTACAGCTGGGTGCAGGTTTAAGTCTACAGAGACAAAGGCAGCTTTGATAAAGGTTAAGTTGACACACTCACAAATACCTACATGCACACACACACACACACACACACACACACACACACAGAAACACTGAGATTATTTAGAGATCAAACAATGACACACACGTGCAGGATACACAGCTTAACACTGATTGCTCATAATTACTGTCTGTATGATTAGTGAAAGACACATTTGATGCCATGAACCCACACACACACACACACACACACACACACACACACACACAAGTTGAGGAGAACAATGAAGGTGGAAAATGATTGTCCCTCTATTAGCATATCCACCATCAGACACAACGGCTGTGTGTGTGTGTGTGTGTGTGTGTGTGTGGAAATTTTGTGAGGGTAACAATGGTCTATTCTGTAGCGGAATGGACCCTCCCAAAAAGAGAACTGACCACTGGGACACATTTGGGGACAATCCAGACCTCTCTCTCTCTCTCTCTCTCTCTCTCTCTCTCTCTCTCTCTCTCTCTCTCTCTCTCTCTCTCTCTCTCTCTCTCTCTATTTTAGATTGCTTTCTGTCTTACTCTCTGTCTGAATCTCTCTTCAGTCTCAGCCTCACTCTCTGTATTTTCTGCATTTTGTTGCCTTGTACTTTAACTTCTGCGATAACAATAAAGTTTGATCTAATCCAATCTGATCTAATATAATCTGACCTAATCCAGTCTAATCTGATTTAATCCAGTCTAATCTGGTCTGATCTAACCTGATCTAATACAATCTAACCCGGTCTAATCTGATCTAATCTAATCTGAATAGATCTAATCCAGTCTAATCTGATCTAATCTAATCCAGTCTAATCTAATGTATGTCTCTTTCTTCAGTCTCAGTCTCTGTCTCACTCTCTGAGTCTCTGTATAGAAAGTTCGAGATCGGTGGGTCGTGGTATTTCTGGTCCGCCACCCCCATTGTGTATGTCCTGCACAAGTGTACATCTGTCCAACCCATTTGTCTAGCGTAGTCGCTGTGTGTGTGTGTGTGTGTGTGTGTGTGTGTGTGTGTGGGTGTGTGTATCCGTGTTGTAAATGGAGGTAACTTTTCCCAGTCCTGTTTTTAATGCATCATCGTCCACTTCCCCTGCGCTGTTTCCTCCTCGTCATGTTATCAAGGCCTGAGGGACCGACTCAGCATCAGCTTAGTGTTCAGGAACAGAACTTACCCAGAAGGCACTGGAGTTGAACTCCACTTCCTTTTCAACCCAGCAAAGTTTGGAGAATCCCGTTGTCTTTGTCCGACTTCTGTCATTTATTTTAATGGCTCGGTAGCAGGTTAGCTAACTAGCTAATTATATAAATTTAAAGGAAGTGACGCAAATCTTTTCAGCTACCTGCAAGAGGTTCATATAGTTTCTCTGGAGCCAGAGGGTGCCAATAATTTAATCAGCAAGAAATTTGTGAATACATGAAAAACACAGGGTTGCCTCGCTAGCTAATGATACATTATACCCTGTGCAGGGCACGAAGTAAGTTTTTTATTTGGAAGAATGTGCCAAGAACCAAAACTATCTTACAGACATTACAGATAAATGTAGTGGTGATTATAATAATGGTATGTCTGCTGCATTCAGGCGTGTGTGTGTAAGGAATCATAGCAACAGCATCAGCAAGATAAAGATCACAGCCTCGGTATTTCACACGGCACTGCGTGTTAGCGAGCGATGGACCTGCAGGCGATGGTTCATCGCATTTACACATCCATAAATCCCCCAAACTCCTGGAAGAAGGTGTTTTTTTTTTGTTTTGTTTTTTTTATCTTTTTCCAACCTGAAGAAAAAAATGAGAGGGAAAGGAAAACAGGCCAATGTGTAAACCGAGACTATTTGTGGAACGGTGCTAGCGCCTCTCTGCTCTCTGGACTGACTAGCGGACCAACGTAAAAACTTGCTATCCTGGAGTACTGAAGCCAAGGACAACATCCCACACAGGGTCTGACACTTTCTCTGTGTCTCTCTATTTCCAGAAACCAGAAGCTCTCCAACAAAATGCTAGGACGCTAATCTCATGCATACGCGTGTATTAAACAGATATACTGTATGTGTGTATATAATATGTTGAGGTGTGTGAACTCGCTAATGCTAGTCGCAGTCAGCGTCAACACAACGTGGGTCTAAACTCGCACACAGATATATAATGGTACAAAGCTGAGGCTATTTATTGATTCATTTACATTTATTACAGTTTTCTTAGGCTTCTTGTACTTGAAAGATCTCAAACGTTTTTATAGCTAGCGTTAATCAAATAGCACAGCTGAAATAGCTAGCTAGTTTACCATCTCGCAGTGGTAAGGAGTTAGCATATTTAATGTAATTAGCTGTCAGTGGTGGGCCGTGCATTTGGTACCTGGGCCTTTGTGGACCAAACCTTTACACTACAACCGCAACTGTGCACCTACATCATCTGAAGCAGTTCAGATTCAATATTTGTCTACTAACATGACAAAAACATTAAAATGTAAATAAAATACAACCTACTCACCAGAGATGCAGACTCATAATGTGCAGCGCCCCTCAGAGGCTGTAATCCAGTGGTACCGCTCGTATTCACTGGTCTGGAAGTGGAAAACAAACCCTTTCCCGGGCTGAGACACGCTAGCTAGCTTCAGGTTGGCCGACCTCCTCACCACGTCTAGCTTTTCTTCAAAGTTGATTTTTCGGTATGTCTGAGACCAAATCAATTTCTCTTCCTCTGTAGGCATAAAAAAGTCTGACTCAGACTTATTAACATGTGCAGAGCTACAGACGGGCTTTACCAGTCGAACTTGGCTGTACCAGTTCCCCTCTGACCAACCAATCAGAGGATGGAAAAATGCTGACTATTCTGGGCCAGCGAGCTGCCCTGTGAGGCAAATATGAAATCTGATTGGTTAAAGAAACAGACACATTGATAATATTCTCTATGGTCAGAGAGCCAGCAGTACTGAATCTGAAGGCTCTGGGCAGATTATATTGACATGGCAGCACATAGCGGCTGAAATCTGATTGGACAAAAAAATCTAACATCCACATACACGTACTGGAATCAGTGCAGCCTAAAGAAACGCTGCGAAATGAAAAGAATAAACTGATGGAAATAAATTCCTACAATTTGATGGAACAAATATTGGAATTGATGTGGTCAATGTAGGTCAGTGCTTCTGATAGTGTTTAGGCTAGAAGAGAAGTCTTTACTGGCCCTGAACGCCCGCCACTGTTAGCCATACACTTTATCTCAAGCTGGTGCTAGAGGAAAATAAACGATAGATCTCAATGTTGTTTTTGTTTTTATATATATATATATATATATATATATATATATATATATATATATATATATATATATATATATATATATATATAAAAACGATATTTAGTGTATTTCTTCAGACAGAAACAGTAATATGTATAATATCAGTGTTTTGTGAATAAAATGAAAAAATAAAGGTGTAAGTGACAGAAATGAAGGGGAAAACAAAAAAAGGCAGCAGGTGAATAGAGCTCGCGAGTTTTAACATAAATGTATAGGGCGGGGTAATGTTTCCCTCTAGTGGTGTCAGCGAGGAAGTGCAAACACTTTAGTAAATGTAATGATTTATTAAAATTTTACAGATAAATAATAATAATAATTATAATAACAATAACAATAAACACCTTAATAAGCAACATAATTAGAAGCAAAACACTGACGATTATTTTATTTATTCATTCTAATGAGTTTAGATCAGTAATAAGTCCCGTTTACAAACAAAGACATATTTTAACTTCAGTTTAACCCTCCTAAGTATATAAAGCCCCATATGCAGTTTTCTGGTACATGGAGATAGAGATCCAAAAAGAGATTGAGAGAGAGATAGAGAGAGAGAGAGAGAGAGAGAGAGAGAGAGAGAGAGAGAGAGAGAGAGAGAGAGAGAGAGAGAGAGAGAGAGAGAGAGAGAGAGAGAGAGAGAAAAATAGAGGAATCAGTCAGTAATTGATTCGTGTGCACTTTAGGATTGGTTGCGATAAAAGCTAAAAAAAAAAAGGATGATTAAATGAATGAATGAACTGGTAAAAAAGGAATGAAAGAAGATTTATCAGGATTTTTTTTAAATACAGTTATTAATGTGGATTTAGTAACTTAACGTTTATTAGTAACTTAAGACTTGATTCATGTAAACGATTATTTTGGATTATTTTGATAATAAAACTTATTAAAGATGGAGAGAGAGAGAGATGGCACGAGATAAGAGAGAAAGAGAGAGAAAGAGAGGGGGGTGCATAAAAAGATGGATAAACAGATCGAGGGAAAATTTAAAGCGGCCTCAGTTTAGTGTAGAGTGTAGTTCATTAACCTTAACACTAGATGGAGACATTTCACCGCGAATTTCAGATCTGAAACCCGACTGCATATTTTTGAACATTACTCCGAGAGAGAGGGAGAGAGGGGCGAGGGCGGGGTTTCGCATTGTCAACTGCCTGCTTCCGGGTATAACTGTCACTGTTTCCTGTTACTTAGTTTTATCACCGTTATTATTATTATTACTGTTAGTTTACAGTGAACCTCTAAGACACACAGCAGCTCTGTGTGTGTGTGTTCAGTTTTACTTTACCAGCTTCATGCCTTCGTTACCCGAAGCCCAACCTGGAGGTGAGTGAGGACGCAAACAGTTTATTTGATTAAAGACTAAGGTAATAACACTGATGTGTGTGTGTGTGTGTGTGTGTGTGTGTGTGTGTGTGTGTGTTGATGCAGGATATAATGAACAGCTGATTACTGAGGAGTTTGTATGTACTCGATCATTAATCAGTCATTAATTTGGTACCATTGGTTTTTTTTTTGCTGTTTTAATGATCATAGAATAACACACAGTACAGCACGTGCGCGCGCGTGAGGGAGGGAGTGCGCGGGCATGAGGATTTCTCTTCATGTCTCTCATCCCTTTTTTCATCTCTCCATCTCATTCTTCATTCCATTTCTATCTCTCTGTCCATCTCTCTCTCTCCATCTCTATCTCAATCTCTCTCTCCATCTCCATCTCTCTCCACCTCTCTCTCTATCTCTTCATCTCTCTCTATCTCCATCTGTTTCTGCATCTTTCTTTCCATCTCTCTTCTCTCTTCCATCTCTTCCATCTCTCATCTCTCTCCATCTTTCTTTCCATTTCTATCTCCCTGTCCATCTCTCCTTCCATCTTTCTCTCCATTTCTCTCCATCTGTCTTCATCTCTCTCATCTGTATCTCCCTCTCTACCTGTCCATCTCTCTCCAACCTACATCTCTCTCTCCATCTCTCTGTCCATCTCTTTCTCCATCTCTCCATCTCTTTTCATCTCTCCATTTTATTCTTCATCTCCATCCCTTAATCTCTCTCCATCTATCTCTCCATCTTATTCTTCATCTCTATCTCTTCTCTTCTCTCTTCTCTTCTCTCTCCATCTGTGTGTGTGTGTATGTGTGTGTGTGTGTGTGTGTGTGTATGTGTGTGTGTGTGATAATATTAGATCTAAAATAATCAGTACTTTTATATTTCCCACATTTTCTTCAAACATACTGTCATTTCTTTTCACTATTTAAACAGTCCTCCTGCAGCTAATCTGAGATAAAATCCCCTTCAGTTGTGTTGTGAGGCTCAGCGTTGCCCATGGAAACAAAACACTGTGGTGATGGTCGAGGTGTGTGTGTGTGTGTGTGTGTGTGTGTGTGTGTGTGTGAATATATTTTAGTACACCAGGGTGTGTCTGTGTGAGTGTTTGCTGGGTAACTGTTATAAACGTGGGAGCTGGTTATAGATTAGTACGCCAGCATAGTCGACTTCTGCTAATGTGTACAATGAAAAATATATTTTTCCAGTGTGTTTGTTTATTATCTAGCTATTATTGCTTGAATTATAATACTATTATATATATGTTTGACTTCCCAACACTTCCCTCTGCCATCGAGTCGTTATTCCACCTAGTGTTCAAAGAAGTGAACTGCAACATGCTCTAATAGAGGCCCATTGAGGCAGGGATCACACTGCCCCTTGCTCAGAACCTTTTTAATATGAAATCTTCTGATTTGAAGGTGAAGTATAAGAACTTACAGTGTGTCTATGATGGACTGAGACATTTCTGTTATAAGATACACTTTAAGGCAAAAGGTTTTTGGACACCTGAGCATAAGATGGGTTTGTGATCCCATTCTACATTTAGTCCCCAGTTTGCTGTTATAAAAACTTCCACTGTTCTAAAAAGAGATTCATTCAGCCACAGGGGGGTTAGTCAAGTCAGCACCTGATGTAGGTGAGGTGAGGAGGCCTGGGGTGCAGTAACAAAAATCATCTCAAAAGGTGTTCAAAAGGAATAGCTCTCTATAGCAGGAGATCTTCCACTCAGGATTGAGTCTCCTAGTTCAATGAAAGCCTATCGGATCTAAAGATGTCCCAATATTTTTGGCCAGAACATGTATATTGCATTGCGGCATCAGTAAAACAGAGACGCGCACGCACCACGCTGACCTCGAAGTCCGTTCGTTTGGTTTGAACTTTTGTTTGGTAGGGAGTACCAGTCACGTGTCTCACGTGTCATTTCCCCGTCGTCTCTCGTCCTGCAGAGTCCAGGCGAAGCGCGCGGTTGGTGACGAGCAGATACCACCCGCACGACGATGACACGGCGAGCACCAGCTCTACAGGATCTCAAGGACAAATCTCTTACAGAGAGAGTACCGTGAGGTAAGGGGCGTGTCTCCAGAGAGCGCAAGTGTATTGTCTCGGAAAAGCAACGAGACCCTCTGTGTATTCGTCCGGTTGTTTTCCAGAGTCTTCAAAAGGAAACTAGCAGGCCGAAAAGGGGGCGGAGCTTCTCCCGGGGCCCACAGAGACGGTGAAGTGAGCAGATCCCACACCCCGAGTAAGAGCGAGCTCCTCGTGGGTCAGTGCTGATGACTTTACAATACATTTATATATTTCTTTGTCTGGAATATAAAGATTATTATTAACTTGTGTGTGTGTGTGTGTGTGTGTGTGTGTGTGTGTGTGTGTGTGTGTGTGTGTGTGTGTGTGTGTGTGTGTGATTGTCCAGTGCCACCAGTGAGAAAGAGTTCAGCTTTTCGGGCTCCGGGCAGCATCATGACCCCTTTGACCCAGTCAGCCCCGAACTCTTTGACTCTGATGGATCCTTCAGGTTTCTCCTCAGGATACTCCTCATCAGAGGAAGGACAGGGGCGGAGTCCCAGCACGCACAACATGACCCCCGGTGAGTTTGTGAGGAAATGCGTATAAGTATCTAACGGAATAAACAAATTTGTGTGGGACGTCCCACTACGTCTTCTCTGATCATTCATACTTTAAATATTAGTCTGAAATTAGGTCCGTGTGTATGTGCGTGTGCGTGTGTGCGTGTGCGTGTGTGTGTGTGTGTGTGTGTGCGTGAGGTTATTCTCTCAGCTCAACCACACCAGCTTCCTGTTTCCTGTCTGGCTGTCTGTTCATTTCCCCTTGCACACTCATGTGTGTTTCAGGGTTTCAGGTCCAAGGTGGTTGATGATGATGATGTAAATTGATGGATGCTGCATGAAAGTCCTCTAGAATCAAATAATCATACTTCCTATGCACATTTATTTATATATATATATATATATACTACCTATCCATACTATATGGGCAAAAGTTTTGGCACACCTGACCTTTCCACCATATGTCATCAGCCAAATTCATGAAAATATGCTTTACATGTGTTGAAGTGGAAGATCTTCTTCTACAGAGCTCTGACCCTCAGATACATCAGTACCTGACGATATTAACACTCTTGTTGCTGAGTGAAATCTCACACAAAAGAGACTAAATGGTGAATGGGACGTTCAAAAAAGCACAGCAATCTTACGGCCTGGTGTCCACAAACTTTTGGCCATATAGCATAGAAATGCGTATCCATTTATTTATTTTTCCTTTTTTTAAATGATTTTTCATATACACACTACAGGTGGACCGATTCATCGGTTTTGCCGGAGCACCGAATTGATCGCCAGAACTTCCTGCATTAATTTATACCGATAGTTTTTCTAATAACAAGAGCGGCCTCTAGAGGCGCATCAGTGTCACCACATGCTGTTTGTTTTTACACGTGGGACCGCGCGCTGCTCAGAGAGCGCTATATATTTTTTTATTTATTACTAATAAATGAAATAATTCTAATCAGTCGAACCGTAATACACACAGACAAATAAATGGATGAAAAATGTATTTATACACAAATAAATTGCGGGAGGGAAATTTTTTTTATAAAAAATAATAATTAATAATTGAATTTATTTTTTATGGATTTTATTAATAAATTATTTTTCCCAACAGCTTCTGCTCAGCCTCCATCAAAAGGAGCTCCGGGACCCTGTGACGCACTGACCGCCTCAGGTGTGAGACTCGTATTGTACACACACTCATCCTAATGTACCACTCGCACGCTTATAATCCTGTAATGTGGTTCCTGTCCCTGTGTGTCCAGCCCGTGCCTTCGCGCTGGTGTATTTCTGGCTGGGCACAGCGTGGTACAGTATAACATCTGGAATGTCTCTGCTGGATGTTTCTCTGCTCAGCAGGTACACTCTGTGTGTGTAAGTGTGTATTTCTCTTTGTGTGTGTGTTCAGCATGAATACACACGTTATCCGTCTGTCCTCAGGCGCACTGCAGGTATGAGGAAGAAACTTCTCCTCCTGCTGCTCCTCGTCCTGCTGCTTTTCGGTGAGTGTGTGTAGAACATGTACGTCTTCATCTTAACATTTACACTCATTAGTGTTAAAAACAGGTGTGTGTGTGTGTGTGTGTGTGTGTGTGTTATAGGTGTGTGGTATTGGTATCCATGTATTCTGGCGCTATTTCCCGGGTCAGTTCGATCTCCCCTGGTTAAGCCTCAGCACACAACACACACACAGGTTCAACCTCGTACGCAAGTAAGTCACGTCACTTCCACATGATATAATTTTGCTTTGATGCGAATTGATTTTGCTGCTGATTTCTGAACACTTTCTCCATCCGGCTCAGTCTCAGTCTCAGGAGAGCGAGGTCTACGCGAGTCTTGCAGCTCTAAAAGACGAACTCTACGCCGACCTGCTGGAACGAGAGACCAAGCGGTTTGAGGGCAGAGACCGCCATTTGGAAAACGTCCTGGTGGGAACATGGATCTGAAAATTTTTCTCATAGGCCATGTTTGGTCCTGGTCTTTTTTGTTTTTGTTTTTTTGTTTATCTCTCACAACTTGCACTTTCTCTCTGTCTCTCTGTCTCTCTCTCTCTCTCTCTCTCTCTCTCTCTCTCTCTCTCTACCACCATAGATGGAGATCAAGTTACTAAAACAGGACGGAGAAAAGCAGAAGCGCTCATATGAGGTGAGAAAACACACACACACACATGAAATTTTTCGTGCTTGTTTGTTAATTCTTATCATTCACACACACTCCCAGTATTATATGTAATGTCTTCAATGTAATTGTCTACCCTGTACATTCGTGTGTGTGTTTGGGTTTTAGATGTTGCAAATGGATGTGCAAGAGCTAAAAACCCGAGTGCGGAAGTAAGTGTGTGTTACTGCCGTCCTTCTTCATCGCTGTTGCGTGAAGCCACTTTTGTATTAATTTTGTTAATTTTTTTCTCATTTGCACTTTGAATTGATCTCCATCTAGCGTCGATTCGGAACATCGGCACCTGATCAAAGAGGAAACCCTGGGGATGGAGAATCAGATATCCGATCTAAAACTGGACCTGTCCAACCTTCAGTCGGCCTCCGAACGCCTGGGTCGCAGACTGGACGCTCAGGAATCCCAGAATGCGAAGGTATGATCGGTGTGAACACACACGGAGAGCTGTAGAACCGTATGTTCCGATTGGACAGAAGATGTTGATTGACAGGGACTTGTCCCGTACCACCAACAATATAAATATAATAGATTATGAATAATCATGCTTTCTGTGCATCCTCTAGTTAAAGGCCGAGCTCTCTGATTGGCTGCTGCAGCAGCTGTCCAGTTCGGTTAACACGGAGCGTGATGTAGTGACAAGGCCTGAGCTGCAGAGGGCGCTGGAGGACTTGGAAAAGAAAGTACTGGACCGGTTGGGACGGGAGAGGGAGAACAAGGAGAGGAGTGATGTGTGGAGGACAGTGGGAGAGACGCTGAAGGAGGAAGGAGTGGGAGCAGTCAGCATAATGGTGCGTGTGTGTAGAGCTGTGTCATTAAAAATGCAATTACAGTGGTGTGAAAAAGTGTTTGCCCCCTTCCTGATTTCAAATGTTTTGCATGTTTGCAACTTGAATGTTTTAGATCATCAAACTAATTTAAATATTAGTAAAAGATAAAACAAGTGAACACAACATGCAGTTTTTAAATGAAGGTTATTATTATTGAGGGAAAACAAAATCGAGAACTACATGGCCATGTGTGAAAAAGTGTTTGCCCCCTAAATCTATTTCTCATCACTTAACTGTCTTTAACGTATCGTATCGTTGGTAAATCGCATCGGCTTTAATTATCGATGTGCACATGTCCACTGTTTATGTGTTCAGTTTCCCACAGTAAATCTGGGGTTCTCTAGATTTAGAGAGAGAGAGTGTGTGTGTGTGTGTGTGTGTGTGCGTGTGTGCGTGCGCGTGTGTGTGCGTGCGTGTGCGTGCGTGTGCGTGCGTGTGCGTGCGTGTGTGTGTGTGTGTGTGTGTGTGTGTGCGTGCATGCATGCGTGTGTGTTTTCCCAGGCCCTCTCCAAGCTCTTTTTTTTTTTTTATTACCCACATTTTCCTGTGTATGTCCTGCACACTGCCCTGTTTACATTGCCACTTCGTGACATGATAAATGTTGTTCTAATTTCTGCTGTGACAGGATGTGGAACGCATCGTGCAGAGGGCGCTGAGCCTCCACAGGGCCGACGGGATCGGAATGGCAGACTACGCGCTGGAGTCTTCGGGTAGCGCATTAATCCTTCTATTGGGGTTAAGGGTCTGTCTGTGTGTGAGTCTGAGACATTTACAAAAAAAAAGAGTTCTCCTCTTTTACACATGGACTATTCTCTGTGTTCAGATTAATAGATTTATATACACTTTAAAACACATTTGCGATGAAATTGTGTTATGAAATTCGACACACTGAGCGAACTGTGGAGGTTCGAGGCTTTGGAAGCCAAACGAACCCGAATGCAGATTTGTCTGCAATTTCATACATAAAACTAATGAAAACGAGCAAATGTTTATGTGGGCTCGGAGCTTATCTACATTACAAAGCTAGCGTGAAAGCCACAGAGCTTAAAGGTCAAGGGCTGAACATCCAGCACGCCGGCTAGTTTCAAGATTAGCGTGAACGTGAAACGTGAGTCTTTACGAAATGATATCAGGTTTTTTTCCCGCAGGACCTGATTTTAGACACACACGGGTGAGAAAAAAGAATTGAACGCACACAAGTGAACTAGACAAAACAAAGCAAAAGAAGGTTTCAAATGTTACACACTGAGAGAATTTATCTCTTTTTGCTTGATTTGATTTGTCTGTTGAGTTGCTGCTTAATATTGATGTGGTTTTAAGTTCCCGTGTGTGTGTATGTGTGTGTGTGTGTGTGTGTGTGTATGTGTATGTGTGTGTGTGTGTGTGTGTGTGTGTGTGTGTGTGTGTGTGTGTGTAGGTGCCAGTGTGGTGAACACTCGCTGCTCGGAGACGTATCACACCAGGTCAGCGTGCATCAGCCTGTTCGGATTTCCTCTGTGGTATCCCTCAGAGAGTCCTCGCACTGTCATACAGGTCTGTCTCACACACACACACACACACACACACACACACACACACACACATAGGGTTGCAGAATTCTGGGAATTTTCAAGAATTTAAATTTTCCATGGGAATAAATGGGGAATTTACAAAATGGCAGGTGAGTCTAAAACAACATCAATTTAATCAGAAAAAAATGCTGCAGGTTAATTTCGGATAAAACAAGCAGATTTAATGCAGTTTGAGTTGAATTTCTACGTGCACATTCGTCAATCACGTGCACACAGCACACACTCCTACTGCAGGGTTACTGAGGCCACCCCCCCTACATGCACTGTGCCTCCCTCCATCACACATCAATTCTTGACTCCTGCACTCAAAATAATGTCGAAAAAAATGTCCATATTTGTTGAGTTTTCACATAAATTGTATAAATATGACATACTTTTAAGCTTAAAACTTTCCGTGTGCTGCGTGTACGTGAATGTGCAACATTATGCTAATAAGCACCCACTGTTTTATCGACAATTTACGAGGCTTCCTCGCTTGAGCTGCGATGCCAGGTTTCTGTTATCATACCCAAGAACAGTTCTGGTCAAAGGTTAACACATTTAAAATAAAAGGAGTCTCTAATATTCATTATGCCTGCATTTATTTAAACAAAAATACAGAGCAAAGCAGTAATATTGTGAAATATATATAAAGATAGAGCTACTATTGTTCTACTTAGAATTTAAATGTGTTTGTTTGCATGTGTGTCACCTTATGACCAAACAAAATGTTTCTATTACAATTTATTTACATTTCCCCAAATTTCTAATGAATTCCTGTAAATCCCTATACATTTCTAGTAGATTTCCAAAATTCCCCAGATGAAGTTCCTGTGGAAATTTTTATTCAATACACACATTCAGAATCCAGAAAAAGTCAAGCTGAGTCTGTGAGTCTGTGAGTGTGTGTGTGTGTGTGTGTGTGTGTGTGTGTGTGTGTGTGTGTGTGTGTGTGTGTGTGTGACCACAGCCCGAGCTGTACCCCGGGAAGTGTTGGCCGTTTCGTGGTTCCGAAGGCTTCCTCGTCATCGCCCTGTCTCACCCTGTACAAATCACTCACGTCTCCCTGGAGCACCTGCCCCGGGTTCTCTCCCCCACCGGGCACATCGACAGCGCACCCAGAGACTTCGCCGTTTATGTGAGTCCCCACAAACGAAAGAGTTCTGAAAAAGTACCAGGTTTTTTGTTCGGGTTGTTAAATTTAACACGCGCCGGTTTTCTAGGGGATGACTAACGAGGAGAACGTGGACGGGACGCTTCTCGGAACGTTCGATTATGACCAGGATGCAGAACCCATCCAGACCTTCGCAGTGCAGGTGAGGAAAGAGTGAAAAAGTTCTGGTCCAGAAATTAATGATAGGATTCACGTTTGCTTTTTACTTTTACGTTTCCATTTTTGCCATTTGGAAGATCCAGAACGTCTTACATTTGATCTCATTTATAAAACTGAGCAGCTATGAGGTTAGGCTCCTTGCTGAGGGGTCCAGGAGCAGCAGCTTGGTATCGCTGGGATTTGAACTCACAACCTTTAGATCCAAACCATTAATCGAACACTTCCCACTACCAAAATTTTTAACATCCTGTTCCACATTTGCTGTTATTATTTCCTCCACTCTTCTGGGAAGATGTTTCACTAGATTTTGGAGCATTCTTGTGAAGACTTTTGTTCATTAGCTGAATAACAAGCAGGTCAGTAATACAGATGTGGATGTAAGTGAGGTGAGGAGGCCTGGGGTGCAGTCAGAATAAAAAAAAATTCACTCCTATAGCAGAAGATCTTCCACTCCAACCCTTATCAAGCAGATGTTCATCTAGCTAGCTTTGTGTACAGAGGCATTATCATGCAGGAACAGGTTCTCCAACTATATTAATCCACAACAACAAATTTTCAGGAGAAACTGCACCCATATTGTCCAAACATTTTGTCGATTAAAACAGTGTTACAGTCTAACGAGTGAAATATTGAACGATATTCATTGTGCTGAATATTTAGACTTGGGTTGTGTTTTTTCAGAACTTTCAGAGTGAGGCGTTTGAGCTGGTGGAGCTGAGGATTCTCAGTAACTGGGGTCACCCTGAGTACACCTGTGTGTATCGCTTTCGGGTCCACGGCCAACCTGCATCCCTCTAAAGACAGGAATGGACATGGAAGGAAGGAAGGAAGGAAGGATAGAGCTTGACCTATCTATGCAAAAAAAAAAAAAAAAGGGGTGGAGTGTGATGGAGAGATATCAAGACTTTCCAAGATATTCTTCCATAACACAACACACAAACACACACCTGCCAAGTATAAATACAGGGTTTCAGTTCTGTAGGTGTTAACAATCATATAAATAGGTTTGGAAAAACTCGTAAAAAAAGATATACAAAAATAAAAATAATTTATCAGACCTTTTGCACTATTTGCTAGCTAACTCCGAAGGAATGTACTGTTTTGTTTATTTAAATTCGAACACCTACTGATTAGCACTAAGTCACTAGCACAAAGCTAATCAGAGGATTCGTTATCAACAGTATTAGCATTTTCGAATTCTCTTGCTAGAAATACGGCTAGCTCTTAAAAAAAGTTTTATAGTTCAAGTTTGTATATATTTGTGTAATAAATGAGCTGCCTGTTTAAACAATTTCTAGAGAGAAAATTTACAGCACGTTTAAGTACAAATTGAATGTGATTAACATTTTAGCGAGAGAATATATTTTTCTCTTAGAAGTACAGTAAGGAAAAAACGAATTAATCACAGAAAATAATCAGCGACCTTGTGTGGAGTTACGTAAATTTATTTAACAAAAACATATCTTGCTTTTTTCTTTTTACATTTATATTCACATCCAACATAATGGAACATTATTTAATTTCAGTTATCATGAGTTTCAACCCACATAAATCGGCATCCATTTGAATGTCCCTACATTTCATTTCCAATGAGAACCTACAATTTCTTCCCCCGTTCACTCCATAGTGCAGCATAGCCATTTTGTATTGTCTCAGTTCTCATTGGACGAATTATGATCCCAGCTTTTGTGCTAAATATAATTATTTCTTGTAACACATTGCTTATACACAACACATAGTGACTACTTCAACTTAAAATATTTTTTAAGACTTTTTTTTCTTCTTTTTTTTGCTGTGTTGATATTTCATGTTACAAATTTCGAATGATGCACAGCTTCAGGCTCAACTTAACAAAATACATTGAAAAAACAAGGTCACTAGCTAGAATTTAGTCAGTAATAAGTTCAAATAATTTCAGCATTTAAGCGATAAGTTATAATAGTGTGTAGAATTCATGCACATACAGTTTACAGGGTAGATTTCATGTTGTATATTGTTATACAAGTTTTGATTTGCTGGTACGTTTGAATGTTTTTAGTTTGCTTCTCAAGCTACTTATTTTATTTCAACGTTCTTCTAGTCAGAAGAGATGCTAAGCTTACTGAGTAGTTCCTTTAACTAGGTTGTGTGTCTGATTTCATACATAATATTATTATATATAATTAGCAATGCTTTGATCAAAAACATATTATAGCTTATATACGAGGTAAAATTAAAAATATTTAATTGTCGAATACGAGCATATCTTTGCATTTTTACGCAAAGTGTTGTTTCCGACTTATTTTTATTTAGAGGCAGGACTTTCCCTATAATGATGTAATAACTTTAGAGATACTGATTCCTCATCTAATAACCCTGAAACTTGAATATTTAAAAACATAAATTCCTCACAGCTCATGAAGACAGTTGATAATTCCTAGGACTACCAATCAGTATTCGCTTTAATAACTTCATATAGGTCCATCATTAGGAAAACAATACAACAAAAGTTGCTTTATTTATAATCAGCATTCAGGGTGTGTATGCAATTTAAAGTTATTCAAAGCTAGTTTTGAAGCACGTGGATTTGACCTCATTACTGTTGTTCTTGATCGAATGAATTTCTGCTGAATCAGCTGACTTGAGATTTGACTCACGCTGTATTGTAAGTGGGCATGGCTAGGAGAAGTGCACTGTAATTGTAATTGTATTGTAATGATGCGGTTTTATTCATTCGTTCATCTGGACTCTCCTGCTGGGTTGGGGAAACATTTAAATGCTTATTATAAGCATTTATATCCAAAGTTCCCTTTAACTTACGAAAACGAAAGATGCTGTGTGGAAATAGATTTCTATACATTTCGGCTTCTAGCTTTTTTATTTTTTCCTTTCACAATGACAAATTCATTTCATTAGACTAAGTGAAGGATTAGCAAATGATTGTGTAGTTAAAGGTAATATCAACATTTTTATTTAAGGTTTTTATTGTCATCTTAAAAATGTCTCTAATATTTAAAAGAAAAATCCAACATTAGATTAATATTGGATAAATATTATATAATATATAATAAATTTCAGTCACTGCATCTGTCCAGTCAATGAATTTATTTTTCTTTATTCTGAGGAATATTCATTTATTCTATAAATCCTATATATATCAGAATTAGGTTTCTACGATGCTAAACTTTTTTTTCGTCAATGGCTCTGTAGCTCTCCTCCTGAAGAGTATTTTCTGTGCCCCACAGCTCAAATGTCTGCCGGTGTCTGGCCAGAACAGGAGTTCTGATGAGCTTGAGGTAAGCTAGGGCTTTCTCCTTAAAAATCGGCGTCCTTAAGGTGAACAACACAAAGATCTGGACGCCCTTTAGGACAGAGAAGAAGGCACACGACAGGTTTATTTTAGTACATTTGTAAAGAACTTTTGTAAACTCAATCTGAAAAAAAATAAAATAAAAGAAGCAAAGTGATGGCATGCTATAAAAGGAGGATGGAGTTAGAATTAACGTGTCGCTGCAGTAGCTGATGCTCTGCGATGGCTGAGCTGCATTATTGGGAGCGTCTTTGACCATTAAGGCATTTCTTTGCCTTTTATGAAAATGTAAGGGCAGGGCTAGCTTTTTCAACTTTTGTACATACATTTTACGTTCATCCCAGCCTTATAAAAATCACGACAATTCAACGCTGGGGTAAAACCCAGGTGTTTTTTTTGCACAGTAAGATGAAATAAATGCACCCACCTGCGTGGTGTTACAGAGGCAGAAGGCGAAGCTGAGGATGGTGTGCATGATGGGTTTTGTTTCCAGGAGCATCAAGTAGCCAATGACCCAGGACAGTCCAAGCACCACGGCTATGGACACGCAGCTAAGCATTTTGTTGCGTAAAGGTGTGACCTGTGAACTATGAACAACCGTCATGTTATAACTACCTTGATAGCCGCATAATGTTATATTTAGTTACACACACACACACACACCTGTTGAGGTTTGGGTTGGTCCTGCAGGTGACGTATGAGAAGTAACAGACTATTGCAATGTTAAAGAAGAGCATGACAGCAGCGGGGAGCAGGAAACCCCACAGCATGGGCTTCAACATGTCAAACCTGTCATTCTGATCCAATGCAGCTAGCCAACACCTACACACACACACACACACACACACAATGCTGAGGATTGAGCCGCCAAGAAGGAAGAAAACAGGAAAACCAAGGAGGAGGTTTATGGATATGGTGAGGTAAGGCATCTGTAATGTACTAGTGTGACGTGCTCACTCACATCGCCTTCTGTCTGTAGTTTAAAGGATTTTTGGCCCGGTACGTGATTCCCAACGTGATTCCAACGACCAATGCAGGAAGACCTGGAGAAAGAGATAAGGAATTCAAACCTCCCAAGTCCTTCAGCTCTGTCTGAAAGTCCTCAGCATGATTTAGTACGCATGAACAGGTTCTGTTCTCTCACCCCAGCCCACTACGCTTGACAAGATGCCGAAGTATCGTGGCGGCCTCGCGATGGTGTTTTTGATCAGGAGGAAGATGTGCGCGGCGTACAGCATGTTCCAGGTGAACGTCGCCAACAGGAAGTAGTGGAGAAGAGCGGTAAACATCGTGCACGGCCCGTCGTCCGGATCCAGGGGAAAATCGGACTCAGGAATGACGTTCTCCTCTACAGTATACTCAATGGGAGGCGAGTTTTGAATGCCGAAGATGAAGAGAAGGTAGACAATGACCATGGAGACGCAGATGCTGACCATCAGTAGGGTAGGACTGGATCTCCTTGATTTTCTGAGGGTTGGGAATAAATAATTAGCACTATGCACCTTGTGACATTCGATTTTATTTTTATATTTTCATATATGCATTAATTCCACTTTCCTGGTCAGGATCTGGAATATCCCCGTGATGACCAAACCCGTGACAGACAGAGCGCAGCCGATTATACTGATCATGCTTAAAGCCTCGATGACTTCAGGGTTTGATTGGAAACTCTGCAAAGAACCACACACTTTATAGACCACGAGGAACACAAGCTTTAGATTCGACACTGTGAAGTTTACAGTTTAGCGAGACTACTGGGACACCTGACGTTTCCAACCATACGTCGTTTCTTTGCCAAACTGACACATTTGGAGGCCTACAATTATATAGGACGTCTCTGGATGCTCTAGCATGATATTTTCCTTTCACTTAAACTAGGAGAACCATAAAGATATACTTAACATGGTGTAGAGTGGAAGATCTCCTTCTATAGCAAACCTATAATGAATTTGAACACTGACTGCACCTCAGGCCTCCTCACTTCATCTACATCAGTACCTGAATCTCCACAAAATCGAGTGGAACATCTACCCAGAGGAGTGGAGCTTAATAGAACCGTGAATATGTTCACATCTTATGTTCAGGTGTTCACAAAACATATTTACATGAGCGCTAATATAAAGACATGCTCGCGTCTTACCATCAACATGGCGAAATTTACGAAGTTTTTGTTGCCGATACATTTGCAGGTCCGTCTCCCGTAAACCGAGACCTTTTTTTCGCATCCTTCTGTACTCCAGTCTTTCTTCCTGTAGTCCCAAAACACGCACGCGAAATCACGGACCCTTATAACAGACCTGTTCTGCAAAGATTTACCACACGCGTCGAGGTTAAGGAAGTTTGAAAGGTTTCTGAACTGATTCTAAATGATTTATTGTCGTAGATGTCTCGTACCTGGTCCATCACAGTGAAATTAACATAGTCGAGGACATTTTCTTTATCAATGTGTCCCATGAAGACTCTTCTTCTGAAGACCGAAGAAGGGTGGAAGACCTGGGATCTGAAGAACAGATCGTTATTGTACAGCACCAAGCCGACGCCGGTGCCTTCGCTCTCTGTGTGTAAGGAAAAGCAGAGAGAACAATCATGGAAAATTGAAGCATGCTGTGGATGCATGAGTACACTGGAGTGTTGGCTTACAATTAGCACCAAGCGTTTAGCACTCAATCTGTGAGAAACTCTAATGTTCTATAAATAATTATTAATGTTCTGATTTATTAATAGAACGATATTAATGAGTCAAACACTGATTTCGATTACAATTATCGTGAACCCAAAAACTTCTTTTCAACTACTTTGAAATAAATCGCGTAAATGAGGTCACGTGTGTGGTGGCGAGTTCCAGTCTGGAGTTTCTTCATTGTTTATTCCTCTCTAAAACCGACGCTGAACTGTATGTCTGTGATCAGTAGATTCCAATTAAGACGAGTTCAAAACAGAGCTTGTTTGAAAGACACTGATTGCTGAGTGTTTGACCAGTTACCTTTTTATCCGCTCATAAATTAAAAGGATGACCGATTTTGCTAAATGTAGTCGAGTAAGTACAAATAAGTGCAATATTTGACTTTGAAATGTAGTGAAGTTACAGTCTTATCAAATGGAAATATATTAAGCGAGAAGTTATTCCTTGCCCCCTGTTGCCACTGGCTAAATAATTTATGACCCTACAATTTATATTCAATTTGATTTGATTCAATATTCATTGTTATGTAGTTGAACTGAATTACATACAAGGCACACAAACCAAATAAATCACATTTCCCCAGCATTGTCTCGTGCACAGTGAACCTCATGGATTCATCGCAATCGATTCAGGAACCACTGCTGTGAAACTTGCTACCTGTTGTAAGCTTGACGTTGACCTGGAAATCGATGGGAAACTGCTCATCAAGAGCATCGAAGCTGGTGTTCAGCTTTATGTTGTTGGCTGACAGGATGCCTGAGGACGTTGTTTTCTCTGAAGGTACACTTTGTTGGTCGGTATTATTTAAAGCTGCAGAAAGGATTTCAAAAGAGTACAACAATGACATGAGAAAATTGCAGAAAACAATTTCATATCGGAGAGAATAAAAAAAACAGCATATAAGCCTGGTTTGTAGTTGTATTGACGTAGTTGTTACTATAGTAACGATGACTGTTTAATATAAACCTGCCACAGCTGCTTTTTTTTTTTTTTTGAGAGAGAGAATTTTATATTTAAAAAAAAAAAAAAAACCACACCAAATGGAAAAGGAAAATGGATCAATAAGGGATGTTTAAGTGCTGTAATTTGTGCTTGATGTTGTGTAAACGGATACAGAGTTGAGCAGAGGGCAAAGAGAGTGTGAGATGTTCTCCAACCACAAAAACCTGAATACAGGGTCATTTGGATTTCGGAACTTTGGGACAGGCGGAGCGATTGGATGGCGATGTTGGGCTGTACAATGTTGACCAATTCTTTATTGTTCTGCATTACGGAAAACAACGGCAACAAATGGGTGAGACTGTGGAGACATGAATAAACACACACACACACACACACACACACACACACACACACACACACACACACAAGGAAACGGATGGAGGGTTTAGCAGTACATTGACCAGAGTTACACATTCTGAGCATGTATACTTACAACATGTTTAAAAAAAAGTTATATTTTCCACAATTAAAGTTATGTAAAGTCCACAGGAAAACTAGTTTGTTTACACATTTACACCACAATCACTCCCTTAATAGTCTCTTGTTTATTCCACCTTCTAAATTTAGGGCGAGAAACGACGCTCGCAAAAAACATTTAACATTTATCTCGTTCCACAAGATGCCCAGTGAACATTTGTAATAATTTAGTGCTAACAGCAAATTCGGGTAGATTACGTTTCACCTCAGTAACCCTCAGTTCGTTATATAATGAATGAAATCAATACTTGTTGATGGGATCAGTAGTGATGTCATCAAACTGCTCCACACGAGTGTTAAGAAGCTGGCTGACTGTAATGATGGCTGGGAGGTGAATATCCTGACAGCGGATGAAAAAATTTATACTGAAGTAAAACCTGAGGTAAATTCGATGTAAAATCTGAGGTAAAAATCTAATAAAATTTACCTGTTTGTAGTCGTTGGTCTTGAGCAGTTCGGTGACTATTTTTGCTGCGGTGCTGATGTTGTCCGTGGTCAGCTTGTCTGGTATAGATGTAAGGATTTGGGCGTTGGAGGCTAATCGTTGCTTGGCCGCAGGTGTGGCATTTGAAAGCTACAGACAAATCAATCAACAAACAAAAGTTAAAAACATAAAAAAAAGAAAACCTGTATATATCTGTGTTCAGTTGGTAATTGACTGACGTCGGTATTGATGGTGTTAAGGTTCAGGCTACAGTCGAGCTCTTGAAGTACCATGAAAGTTCCGTTCCGGCACCAAGCGGTTGCCCTTGGAAATCCGGCTACGTGTTCCAAACCAAACACAGAGAGGAACATAAATTAAGCTGAAATAAAGTGCTGATAATAATATTAATAATAATAATAATAATAATAATAATAATAATAATAATAATAATAATAATAACTGTAGGCAGCAATTAAGGGCCAAAGACATTCTAGTCCTCATTCAACAGAGGAAGACCCGAAGCCATTGGTAGCATCAGTGCTTGTTTAAATGGTGAGGAACCAAATATAATCCAAACTCTAACTTCTCTAGATGATTCAGACATTTCAAAACATAATGAAATCAGTTAGAACCGTTGCAGTAAAGACTTTTTTCCACTGAGGTTCTTTACCATTAGTGTTTCCTGGAGTGCACTTTTCTTTGGAATATCCTGCATTCCCAATAATCGTCTTTGGAAACGTGAAGCTCTGAACGATTTGTTCAGGACAGAAGTTTGCTGCGAATAAAGACAAACTGTAAAACATGCAGCACGGTACGATTTTTTTAAATTCATTAAAAACTAATAAATGTACATTGGGTGTACACGTATTCGTAGCGAACCGTTTCGGTACAGGACTTTCAGTACGGTGCACCAAATGCAATCCTTTTTTTGCGTTCGGAACGTAGTTACAATCTGAGTTTCCTCACGAAAATATTTAGTGGCAGACGGGAAGATTGTTTGTTCTCTGCCTCCCACTTTGAGCGCAGTGTCCCTGCGACGACTCGATCTGTCCCGCGAATACAGTCAAATCAATGCTGCTTCCTGTCATTGCGACAGTCTAGCGATATGGACTCTGCGTTTTATGTCCAGCTTCAAGGAAAAAAGCCTGACAGTCCCACATTATTGAGTAATAAATAAATTGAATGAATAGTCAATAATTTTGTGTTCCTTAAATGCAGACATTTGTTCAAGTATGCTGAAATAAGTGGAGCAGTTAAGTAGAACTTGTCTGAAAATGTAATATTAAATGAAAAAAAAATCGGGGGAGTGGTGGCTCCAGCGGTTAAGGCGCTGGGTTGCCGATCGGAAGGTCTGGGGTTCAAGCCCCGGTATCGCCAGGCTGCCACTCTTGGGCCCTTAACCCTCTATGCTCCGGGGGTCCCTTACGAGGGAAATATCAAGGTCCGTGACGTCGGAGTGACGTGGGGCCGCCTTCCCGTGGGCTCACCACCTGCAGGAGGGACCGTAAGGGACGGTGCTGTGAGGATTGGGCAGCAGTCGAAGGCGGGGGCCTGCTTAGACTGCTGCCCCCTGCGACCCGAATTACAGATAAGCGGGAGAAAATGAAAAAAATGATGAAATGATGAAAAAAAAATCCCCACTTATTTAATCAACTTAATTTGGGGCGATAATTTTTTAGATTTTGGTTTATTCGACATTATTTTTCTATATTTTATTTTTTATTTAAACCACGCATTTTATTTAAAATGTAAACCGTTGATGTTAATAATAATAATAATAATAATAATAATAATAATAATAAATAATAATTATAACACCGTTATATATGCACTGTTACATCCCTAATATTTACTAGTCTAAATAGGGCAGTTTTTAAGGTTAAGATTTTTATAGCATTTTCAACAATGGACATTGTTCTAACAGAAATAAAAAGGTTGTACAATTTCGATGTGCCTATAAGTAACTGTTCACGCCACTTGTATTTCTAACTGACATTAATTACAATCCAAATCCATCCTCAGAGTTGCTCCTAAACCCTCCCAAAGATCTTTGCGATCACATACATCCTGTTGTGAAGACCCTTTGGCGCCTGAGGCTTTTGGTGTGGTAAAGCTACTGTGTGTGGAAAATGACGTACATAACTCGCAAAAAGCTCCGGTGAAGTCGTCAGGGCAGAGGCAGAATTCAATCGTTTCACGACCACCGTTTTGGCACTGCAGGGGCGTCAGCGTCGAGTTTGTCGCCACCGTGGTGCTGTTTCCCACTGCCATCACTGCATTTCCTAAAACTAAGAATGAACATGCAGTAAGCAGTCCAGGCCTTTCACACCTGTAGATCTGCCCCAGTGACATTATCTCCTTATAGTAACGCATTCCGTTTATCATCACAATGAAAAAAAAAAGGTTTTGAAAATTGGTTTGTCTACTTACAGATCGTTTATCACAATCCTGCGTTAACTGATGCTGATTTTGCGTGTTTACTGTATCGTACCGATTACGTACACGTTTATTTTCCTCGAGATTGTGCTAGCATTTTGGCGAAGAACTTATTACGGTGAAAGTCAGGTGTCCCAGTAATTATAGCCAATTGTGGATTACGAAGCTTAGCATGTAGCACGTCAATCAAACAACAAATTTTCCCAGTTTCATTTGTTTTTGTCGACTTAGCCGTCAGAATTTTATATGTAGGTGTTGTCGATGTGGCTGTGGGTCTGCTTTTCATCTCGTTCATCTCGAGGTGTAGGTGAGGGGGCGGAGCTAGCAGTCTTAAATTCAATTCTACTGAAAGCTCTGGTAAGTTTAGTTGAAATAAAGACTGCCTTTTCACACAGATGCGCTCTGTAACCCAGGCTAGAGTTCCAACTTTGCATATGGAAATTTTTCGAGAAATTGTTTACGTGCTGTACAAAGCGCACGCTACCAAGTCTAAAAAAAAGCAACATTGTTAGTTACATTGTAGTGTTTTTAAACAAAGCAGACTGATCTAAACAGATTAGGGTTTCTTTTCTGAGGACATTTAAAACAATCTTATTGACCATTATATACAGTACTTTGCACATGTTTTAGGCCCTCGTGAATCACAAGTAGAAGTTCCTTTTTTATTTTATCGATGAACAAAATGGAAAGTAAATTACCAAAATAGAAATCCAAATCAAATCAATATTTTAGTGTGACCACCCTTTGCCCCTCACTTGCACAGTTTTTAAAGGAAATTGCCAGGTAGTTCTTGGGCATCTAACAACAGATCTTCTATGGATGTAGGCTCCCTTAAATCCTTCTGTCTTTCTGAGGGCCAAAACTATTACTTCCAGGACTCCTCATTCTTCTCTAGAAGAAAACGCCTCCCTGATGGGACTGCGTAATGGATATGCACCTGCCTGTGTTTCTCAGCATTGAGGACACCTTTCATCCTAAACAAATCTGCCACTCCATTTGCAGAAATACAGCTCCAACTTTACATCAAACCTCCACCATGCTTCACTGTTGCCTGCAGACACTCGTTACTGTACCGCTGTCCAGCGCTTCCGCAAACGACTTGTGTTTCGCCAAATATTTCAAACAGTCAGGGTTTGAATATCTCTTGAAAAACCTGGACATTCTTGATGTATCATTTAATAATCCCGATTATTTCCTTTTATTTACACTAAACAATCTGGAAAAGTTCAAGTGGGGATGAGTGTTCTGTATATAAGGTGCCGTAGGTATACAAAACATTTGCAACTATAGTGCCGTTATAGTGTAGTTTAGATCATATGGATCTGCAGATTTATAACTTGCTGGGGTTTTAAAAAGTCAAAATATTACATCACTAACTGCCTATTTATTAGTGCAATTCAGAAAATGCTCCAAAAGCTTTTTTTTTTTAGCTTAAAAGTTTTCAGCTTGTTTAGATTTGTATTTTTTTTGCATTTAACAAAACCTCATCTACTTTTTAGTTGTAATTCTATAAAGGAATATGACTTACCTAAAGCTAGAACAAGCAAGCAGAGGTCCATGATCCTCAACACTGAGCCACGGTTGGACGTCCAACACCGTTTCATAGGGACATCAAATGTAAGGACGTCTCTTGTATCCTATTTGCATTTATTTTTCTTTTGTGGCAGAGGTGTACGCCTGAGATGATTGTGCTTTTTATGTTTGTGTACGGGAAGCCGCAGTTTGGGATTTGAATAGATGTCAAGATTTCTGTCGAAAACGAAACTCGAAATGGCAACGCTTTATAATGAGCAGTTGGTTTATTTATGAAGAATAGATTGATGTTTTTATTTAACCCAGCCATTAGGGGGGCACAAGCCAGTGTACTCTTAGTGCCGGTCCCAAGCCCGGGTAAATGGGGAGGGTTGCGTTAGGAAGGGCATCCAGCGTAAAACATGTGCCAAATCAAATATGCGGATCACAAATGAGAATTTCATACCGGATCGGTCGAGGCCCGGGTTAACAACGACCGCCACAGGTATCGTTAGCCGACAGGGTACCGGTGGAAATTGGGCTACTGTTGGCCGAAGGAGGAGAAGGAGAGGAGGAAGGTGTCTACAGAGACGGCAGGAAAAGGAGCAGTGTAGAAGAGTAGAGGTTCGGGTTGGTACTTTAAATGTTGGTACTATGACGGGTAAAGGGAGAGAGATAGCTGATATGATGGAGAGGAGAAAGGTAGATGTGTTGTGTGTTCAGGAGACCAAGTGGAAAGGGAGTAAGGCCAGGAACATTGGAGGTGGGTTTAAACTGTTTTATCATGGTGTGGATGGGAAGAGAAATGGTGTAGGGGTGATTCTGAAGGAAGCGTACAGTAAGAGTGTAGTGGAGGTGAAGAGAGTTTCTGATAGGGTGATGATCGTGAAGGTGGAAGTTGAAGGGATGATGATAAATGTCATCAGTGCCTATGCTCCACAAGTTGGCTGTGAGATGGAGGAGAAAGAAAGATTCTGGAGTGAATTAGATGAAGTGGTAGATGGTGTACCTAGGAAAGAACGATTGGTGATTGGGGCAGACTTTAATGGGCATGTAGGTGAAGGGAACAGAGGTGATGAGGAGGTGATGGGTAGGTATGGTTTTAAGGAGAGGAATGTGGAAGGGCAGATGGTGGTAGATTTTGCTAAAAGGATGGAAATGGCAGTGGTGAACACGTATTTTAAGAAGAAGGAGGATCATAGGGTGACGTATAAGAGTGGAGGAAGGTGCACACAGGTGGATTATCTTCTGTGTAGGAGATGCAACCTGAAGGAGATTGGAGACTGTAAGGTGTTGGCGGGGGACAGTGTAGCTAGACAGCATCGGATGGTGGTCTGTAGGATGGTTTTGGAGGCGAAGAAGAAGAGGAGGAAAGTAAGGTTTGAAAGAAGAATAAGATGGTGGAAACTGAAGGAGGAAGACTGTAGTGTGAGGTTCAGGGAAGAGGTCAGACAGGGGCTTGGTGGTGGTGAAGAGGTGCCGGATGATTGGGCAACTACTGCAGGAGTGATGAGGGAGGCAGCTAGAAAAGTACTTGGTGTGACATCTGGAAATAGAAAGCAAGACAAGGAGACGTGGTGGTGGAATGAGGAAGTGCAGGAGAGCATTAGGGGAAAGAGATTGGCAAAACAGAAGTGGGATCGACAGAGTGATGAGAAGAGTAGGCAGGAGTACAAGGAGATGCGGCAGCAGGTTAAAAGGGATGTGGCAAAAGCCAAGGAAAAGGCATATGAGGAACTGTATAAGAGGTTGGACACTAAGGAAGGAGAAAAGGATTTATTCCGATTGGCCAAGCAGAGGGACCGAGCTGGGAAGGATGTACTGCAAGTTAGAGCAATAAAGGATGGAGAGGGAAATGTGTTGACTAGTGAGGAGAGTGTGTTGAGAAGATGGAGGGAGTATTTTGAGCAGCTGATGAATGAGGAAAATCAGAGAGAGAGAAGGTTGGAGGATGTGGAGTTGGTGAAGCAGGATGTAGATAGGATTAGTAAGGAGGAAGTGAGAGCAGCGATTAAGAGGATGAAGAATGGAAAGTCGGTTGGACCAGATGACATACCGGTAGAAGCGTGGAGATGTTTAGGAGAGATGGCAGTGGAGTTTTTAACCAGATTGTTTAACAGGATTCTGGAAGGGGAGAGGATGCCTGAGGAATGGAGAAGGAGTGTGCTGGTACCGATCTTTAAGCATAAGGGAGATGTGCAGACCTGCAGTAACTACAGGGGAATTAAGTTGATCAGTCACACCATGAAGTTATGGGAAAGAGTAGTGGAAGCCAGGCTGAGAGAAGAGGTGACCATCTGTGAGCAACAGTATGGTTTCATGCCGAGGAAGAGCACCACAGATGCCTTATTTGCTTTGAGGATGTTGATGGAGAAGTATAAAGAAGGACAGAAGGAGCTGCATTGTGTATTTGTGGATTTAGAGAAAGCGTACGACAGGGTGCCGAGAGAGGAGTTGTGGTATTGTATGAAGAAGTCAGGTGTGTCAGAGAAGTATGTGAGGGTGGTGCAGGACATGTATGAGGACAGTGTGACGGCAGTAAAGTGTGCAGTAGGTACGACAGACTGGTTCAGGGTGAAGGTTGGACTGCATCAAGGATCGGCCCTGAGCCCTTTCCTGTTTGCAGTGGTGATGGACAGGTTGACGGACGAGGTCAGACAGGAGTCTCCCTGGACTATGATGTTTGCAGATGATATTGTGATTTGTGGTGAGAGTAGAGAGCAGGTTGAGAAGAGCCTGGAGAGGTGGAGATATGCGCTGGAGAGAAGGGGAATGAAAGTCAGTAGGAGTAAGACAGAGTACATGTGTGTGAATGAGAGGGAGGGCAGTGGAGTGATGCGGTTGCAGGGAGAAGAGGTGGAGAAGGTGGAGGAGTTCAGGTACCTGGGGTCAACAGTGCAAAGTAATGGAGAGTGTGTTAGGGAAGTAAAGAAAAGAGTGCAGGCAGGGTGGAGTGGGTGGAGAAGAGTGACAGGAGTGATTTGTGATAGAAGAGTATCTGCAAGAATGAAAGGGAAAGTTTATAGGACTGTGGTGAGACCTGCGATGTTGTATGGATTAGAGACAGTGGCATTGAGTAAAAAACAGGAGGTGGAGCTGGAGGTAGCAGAGCTGAAGATGTTGAGGTTTTCGTTGGGAGTGACGAGGATGGACAAGATTAGAAATGAGTTTATTAGAGGGACAGCACATGTAGGATGTTTTGGTGACAAGGTGAGGGAGGCGAGATTGAGATGGTTTGGACATGTGCAGAGAAGGGACATGAATTATATTGGTAGAAAAATGCTGAAGATGGAGCCACCAGGTAGGAGGAAAAGAGGAAGGCCAAGGAGGATGTTCATGGATGTGGTGAGGGAAGACATGCAGGTAGTTGGTGTAAAACAGGCAGATATAGAGGACAGGGTGGTATGGAGACGGATGATCCGCTGTGGCGACCCCTAATGGGAGCAGCCGAAAGAAGAAGAAGAAGAAGAAGAAGATTGATGTTTTTATTTAAATCATACCTTCATTCTAACGGTATTTGTTTAGCGCTATTAACAATTTACATTGTCGCCAAACAGCTTTGAATGAATAAATTACATGGCTAAAGTTTGATGAAAACCTGACCGTAAGATGGGTATGTGCTTCTTTTTGAGCATCCCATTCCACATTTCAGGCTCAATGTGCGGTGTAATGAGCTCCACTCTTCTGAGAAGATGCACTAGATATTGTGGAGATTTGTGTTTTTTTCAGCGTTCATGGGGCAGCTAGCGTTCCTATTCGTTGTTATATTGGGTTCATGAGCAGAGGACCTTCCTCTCCAAACCATGGATTTTTATAGAGCTGGATTTGGGCACATCATCTTGCTGGAACAGGTTTAAGTCTCCTAGATCAAGTGAAGGGAAATTCACATGCCGTAGCATCCGAACAATACAATTGTGTGGCACCAGTTTGGGGAAGAACCACAAATGGGTGGAAATAGCAGGCGTTCAAAAAAATAGAGTGTGTGTTTACTTGATTCCAATCACATATTGTGTTCTCTTGTCTCTAATGTGAGTCAAGGTTCCTTCAGGAGGAAGGAACCTTGAGAAGAACCAGAGTCACGTGGGACCCCGTCGTCATCTGGGTGATTTCACGTACATGTATTAATTAATCACCCCGTATCCTGATGTAAAGCGAAGTTATTTGCGGTTGCATGGCGAGTGGGCTGATGAAAGGAGCGCGACCCTGTGCCACGGACCCAACATGGGAACGGGGACGTTCCACCTATACAACATTATCACGCATTAGTGATCGACACCTCCTGCCTCCCATACGTGTGTGTGTGTGTGTGTGTGTGTGTGTGTATGCGAAGAAGACGTAACCAATCACGGGTCAGCACCGCTGGTATGAAAATCTCTATCATCTTCAGGTTTATTCTGGGAAAACAAGCCGAGCACCAGGCTAATGGGTTGACATCATCGCAACGGCAACGTGATGGAAGGAGGGGCACGTACGCCAAAACACACACACACAAACACACGCACAGGTGCAACGAGGACACCTGTACTCAATTAACTCGCGCATCAAACCCACGCACGCTCGAAACACAACGAAAACGCAATCCACTCGACACATTATCCCGTTGAATCTATCCTCAGTAACCCGTGAGTGCGCGTTTCCGTGGCAACCAGCACGCCGCGTATTCAGATTCTTACATATGTACCCGGTGGATGGGCTTCCTCGGCATCGTGTTTATGGACGCACCGTTCCGTGTCGCGACACACACACACACACACACACATGCATGATGGAAGCCCGGTCTCATTACAGGAGCTTAATGACGGCTGTATGCGCCCGGCGTGTGTACACTGTAGGCTTTACGAGAGCTTAATGTAGACTGTATACTTTGAGTAAGTGCATCTCTTAAAATCCATTATCCAGTCGAACACACACACACACACACACACACACACACACACACACACACACATCAACCCAGCAAACCCATAAAATGCTGTCCATACACTGCTATTTCTGGATTTGTCCTGACACACACACACATCTCTAAAAAGTGTCTCCAAAATGTAACACGTTTCTTCTCGTTGTTTTCTTTTTTTTTTACGTTAAATTGAGGTATGGGGACTGTTGAGAAGACAGAAAGGCTACAGTCACACGGATAGTTACAGCCGTGAGGAGCCGAAAAGCAGCTCGCGAACACACAGTATCGTGGTCGGAAGTGGGAAAATAAACCTTGGATGATGGAGATCTATTATAAAGATGAATTGGGGGAGTGGAATATTCCTATAAAAAGACAGAACCTCTGGGTTATAGCGCGTGACGGTTCGACTCCTTCCTCTTCGTTCTCTATCCGACGTCGGATAGAGAAGTTTGTTTTGTCGCCCACTTCCTGCTCGGAGTTGCCAGATGACACGCCAAAGTTTGTGGACACCTTCCAACTTCCATCCTGCGTCCTTCGCCGACGTTCTTCTGCTCTTGAAGCGCGTGGGCCACTAAAAAAAACACCTCGAACGGCTAGTTGTAGCGATCTAACTTGCGGTCAGAATGGCAGTAGTTAACGCCGTTAGTCTCGAAACGTATTGATGCCACTTTGTATGCTAATGCCAAAACTATTTGTACAGTAAACAAAAATGTATTTGTACATTACAGAGCAGTGAAATTCTCTCTTTGCTTGCTAGGAAGCTGGAGTCAAAGCGCCCCCTGGAGCAGAGAGGGTTAAGGGCCTTGCTCAAGGGCCCAACAGTGGCATCTTGACGGTGATGGGGCTTGAATTGATCAGTAACCCAGAGCCAGAGCAGGCTGCAGGTTCGCCAACCCGAGTCTTCATTCAACCACGACATATTCCCAATGTGCAGTCTCTTATGTGAGCGTCTTTATCTGAGTATGATTATGATAATCCTAGCGCAAATTTGGGTAAAAGTCACCGTCTGCCGTCACACTCCGTGTGTGTGTGTGTGTGGAAAGGCTTCACCTGACGTTTTGTTCTGTTCTTTCTTTGTTCAGCGAGGCCTGTTCACACAGAGAACAGTGTGTGACGGCAGACGGCGACTTTTAACGCAAATTTGCGTTCGGATTACAGCGCTCGTCCAAAAACAAAAACAAAAAACCACTGCTAGCTCTAATCCGCTCAAATGTCAGCCGAAGTTTTTAAAACTGGAGTTTTAAACAGTGCATAGCAATATTTCTTACAGTAGAAGTAAAGAGAACATGATATTTTTCTTTTTTTTCTGTGCTTTGCTTTGTCTTTTCTCCATTGGAGGTTCTTTTATTTGCTGTTAAAATGAATTGAATGTGTTCATCGATTCGGTAATCCAGCATGATTCCACATCACATATTGGGAGGTGGAAGCCAATCAGCGACAGTCGTTCATGACGAAAGTGGGCAACAGTGAGCAAAAAAACGAGCTCCGTGAAGATCTGCTTTGCATGGGTTAAAATACCCTCATCTCAACTCAACCCAAATCTCACCTACATCAGAACCTGACTTTACATTTGTGCAACTTCTTGGCTCAATGAATCTCTAAAAATCTCCACAAAATCTAGCGGAGGAACCTCCCGGAAGAGTGCGGCTCATTAATAATCAAATGAGGGGATTAAATTGAAATGGGATGTTCAGAAAGCACACACAATCTTATGAAAAGAAGCATTCATGCACATCGACAACGGTTTTAAATAGAAATACATAGACTGAAGTTTGCTCATTACGGCCCTGAAGTTGATTGTATTTATTTATTCATCAAATGACATCATGCAATACTTTTTATCCACTTCTACTTTCATAATTTGGATCAAACAGAATCCTTTAAAAAAATCAGAATAATTGCCAGAGAACTTTAACTGACACTGCAGACTGTCTAACAGCATGAAAAATTCATTCGTTTACGGACGTCGAGTCATGTTAATGAGCTGTTTCCGTGGAAACGATAACCGAGGCGTTAATATACATGAATATTAATATCACTAGGTGAGAGGTCAAAGCAAGAAAACTGTCCAGAGCATCGATTTATTTTATTTATTTTTTTCCCCCACCTAATTGGCTTTATGGTGATCACATCCCAGTGAGTGACGGACTCCTTAGTCACAGACATGTCCACCCGCCAGGCCGTGGCATTTACCCCAACTCATTAACACACACAATAGCTGTCAGAAATGCGGGTGAATCCTGCGGATTGTGTCCCGAGCCTTTAAAACATCCAAATCTTTATGTAAAGGAAAAGGAAAAGACGTCTCCGAACACAGAACACACGGGCAAAGTCCTGAAACATTCCCAACACCCCCACCCCCAAACCCGGCGCCTTTGTCGAACATCTCGTGTTTAAAAGCATTTTTCCCTTTAAAAGATCCATTACAGACGTTTCAGCTCAGTTCATTTAAATTCTTTAACACCTTCTTGAACATGCATTTATTACTCACAAAATCTATTCATTGCTGTAAAAAAAAAAAAAAAAAAGCCCAAAGCTCCAGGCTGCACATGGATCTCTGTTTCCAAAATCTGAGATTATAATCTATTAAGGGATACATCTCAAAATTTACTGACCAAAATTCCGGATGACGAATAATTTCACAACTTCAAAACAAAGTGACGCCTTCGCTGACATATTAATGCTACAAATAGTTCGTATTGTATACCGACGGAATACGATTTTATATGTACCATAAAACTTGCGTCTAAAATACACGAGATAAAAAGTACAGTGTGTTGATAAAACGCCAACCAATCACATGCTCCTGCAGCCACGTGGGCGTGACGTGAAACCAGTAAAAAATATGATTCCGTACATTCTGTACAACCGAGAACGATCCGTTCACTTGCGCCGGTTTGTTCGGGGAACCGAACGTTGTCAATTATCATCGATAGTAACAAATCAGATAACGGTGTTAAAATGCTAAGTAGAAGAAACAAACTTTTCAGGTCAAATTCCTTCTAAAAAGTGCAGGATCAAAGGGTCAAAAACAGACTTTATCAAGCAGAAATGAAGCCAGGCTCAATTCCATGGAGGTTCCCAAAACAAAGACAACACAATCTTTATAGACCTTTTTCTGCCACCCTTTCTTTCTTTCTTGTTTTTTTTTACATTTTCCAATCATTCCCTCATCCACCACCAATGCCCAGGTTTCTCCCAATTACATAAAAGACTGGTGGTGGATCCCATCCATCACTATTTTTATGTGATTCGCTTATTGCCGCTTCATGACCCTCTGTCCTGGGAACCACTTCAAATCCTGGCTATCTGTTCTTTTGACACGTTTATTCCTCCTGACAAATCACCGCTCCGGTAGATAAGAACAAGCGCACAAGGATGTTGAGCTCATTATCGGTCCGAGTGAAAATATGTTTTATACATGATAGAACCTCATAACGTGAACAGGTTTAAAGGTCAAAAACGATATTTGAAGGCTCTTTGTTGAGGAAATGCAATAGGCAAATGGTTTGTTTTCCGAATAACCTACAAATACGCCATTGTTCCTGCAAACAATGTATAAAATGATATTGTGGGACAGTCCCTCACACAGTAACACCATGTCCTCAAACACATCAAACAGTGTGTTTGTGTATACATTTTTCCCCCCAGGTATTTGTTTAACTTGCAGGATTAGAAAACAATTTATTAGAGGGACGGCGCATGTAGGGCGTTTTGGAGATAAGGTGAGGGAGGTGAGATTGAGATGGTTTGGACATGTGCAGAGGAGGGACATGGGGTGTATCAGTAGGAGGATGCTGAAGATGGAGCCACCAGGAAGGAGGAAAAGAGGAAGACAAAGGAGCAGGTTTATGGATGTGGTGAGGGAAGACATGCAGGTGGTTGGGGTGAAAGAGGCAGATGTAGAGGACAGGGGGGTATAGAGACGGATGGTCCGCTGTGGAGACCCCTAATGGAAGCAGAAGAAAGAAGAATAAGAATTGTTTAACTTGCTGATCATGTTGACTGGGAGTTGGTTTGTTTTAAATCAATGTGGCCTGTAATGGCCTCAAAAACCCGCCCATCTATTTTCATTATTTCACTCTAAACTATTCTTTGCTCTATTGTCATCTGCAGAGTTTTTCAAATTTACTATTTTATTCTAAGTGTGTGTGTGTGTGTGTGTGTGTGTGTGTGTGTGTGTGTGTGTGAAGCACCCAGGAAAGCAGTAAGAGATGATCAGGCCCCTGCACACTTTGCTTGTTTGTTTGCTGGGATTTCACTAACAACAGAACAACGATGTTGGAATATCACAAACCAGCAGGTCAGAACACGAGAGAGCGCGGAGCACATCGAGCGCCGGACCGCCGAGAAACACCCCAATTGTCCAATTTCGTTTCTGAAAAACACAAAATTGCAGGAGTCACAGAGGTCTCTTGTGATATTTTTTTTTTTTTTTACTCATCGCAACCCGTAATTGAAACTCCCTCGTTCCAGCAGGGTTTGGAAACGCTGAACGCAATTTACGCTCGAAAAGCAAATAATAAATCCCTCGCGGATCAAATCAAACCCGGGGTTGTCTGTGGGCAGGTGCTGCTTTCAACAGCCGTGCACTTTATTTACCTGGAAAATGAATAAATGGATCGTTATTAATTGATATGTTTTGATATTTTAAACAGATTCAACAGGCATATGTAGGATTTGGGTCTATTCCAGATGAATGACCAGTGTAGAGATTTCTTTGAATGTGGCTCCTAAATGGTGGTCCTATAGTACATCTGATCACATGCACATTATCAACTTGTGCTTGTTCATATCATGAACAGCAGCCACGCTAATTCCTCTCCAATGCTTCTTTCTTTCTCTCCATTCCAAGGCTTCCTGAGGTTGCTCCAGCCCCAGTCACGTCCCATCTCATGAAGATTGTGGACTTTTAAAGAAGTAGATGCCAACCAACATCCCGAACCATCTAGAGACATACCAGTGCCAATTGGATCCCACTTCATGTGGAGTTTGATCACTGGACCTCTTTGAGTGTTTAAAGGCTCTGGCATGGAGAAGCTGGTGTTGGATTTATGATGATCGCAAATGTCACCCAAATGAGGATGAGGTTCCCCTTTTGAGTCTGGTTCCTCTCAAGGTTTCTTCCTCATAACATCTAAGGGAGTTTTTCCATGCCACAGTCACCACAGGCTGCTCATCACGGATAAATACGCACCATTCACCTTAACCGCAATAGAAATAAACTTGACTTGACTTGGTCTTTTCTTTTTTGTTTTCAATACCTACATCTACTCATTAGTCAATGAAAAAGACAAACTGGAAATGTCAGTCTGTCGTTCCTGCGTTTTCAGATCCAGTGTGATTTTTTTATATTGCTGAAATCGCACTGTCTATCGAAGGCATTACTCAAATTCCGTGAGATACTGCAATGAAGAAACTTTCTCAAAGCGGTGAATTGAAATTTCCGAAATTGGATGGAATAAAAAAGACAAACTGGAAATGTCGGTCCCGCGTTTATAAATGTAATCCGACAGCTACCTATATCTATACGTCACAGCCTTACACAAACGCCAATTCTAAAACATCCTACAATCATTACACCGGTAGTTTCCATCAGTCAGGAACGGCTTCGCCAAAGCGTCACAAAGAGGCTTCTAATACAACACAATGGATAAAACCAGGAATATGGGGAAGAACTCGCACTGCTGGGTCTGGTTTTCCTTCATGCCCTCGAACGTTTGGTTTGTAGTGATCTGTTTCTGTAAAAAATTCACAAAGAAATATATATATATTTTTTCCTAGAGTTCTTCTTTAGTGGTCTTTATTTCATTAGATAACTCCAGTGTTGTAACATTTATTTTCTTGTGGGGAAACATGACATTTTGTATGACACCTTACAGCTAATCTACAGTTATGAATGAAGTAATAAAGGACAAGATCCCTAACAACAGAACTATGTGCTTAGTTTGATCCTATGCTCAGGTTGATGTGTGTGTGTGCTTCCTCTGGGTTCTCCAGTTTCCTCCAACCTCCCAGAAACAAACTGCTAGGTTACTCGGCTATGGTAAACTCATACTAGAGTAGGTGTGCGAATACCTCTAGCAATAGCAAAGAAACCTAGATTTTAAATAAGCTTTTTAAATGATATTTCTAAATAACTGGTTTTTTTTTTAGACATTGATTATATGGGGAACAATCTGTGTGTGTTTGCTTCTTTGTAAAAAGCTTTTAATAAATGTGTGAGAAGACAAATGTAAACCTTTGTTCACAAACAATTACATGCGCAGCGACATTTATTGTAAACGCAATAAAATTTATTTCGGTAAATAAAATGGTATTCTTGTTTAAACAACACCAGGCTACAGTTACATCACTCCATTTTATTTTTTTTAATTCCACTCAATAAAACACTTTAATTTGTATTATTATTATTTTTTCTGAATTCGAGGTTAATTATTCGTGACTCTTCGCCTGGAAAAATATTCACATTAGTTTTGCACGAAAAAAGACTCGAGCGTAAGTTTCAAAACCCATCCGCCATTTTTTTTCCCGGGTTCAGATCTGAGTGACTCTCACCGCGTCCAATAGGAAGCGGATAATTTGATCACGTGATCCAAGTTGCTAATTGACTCCGTTTACACAGGCGTTGCTTAATTGGGCGGTTTGTTTGCGGGGAAAACAAACACTGAAAAGTTATTTATTTATTTATTTTTTAAGGGGTATTAAAATACAACTAAATGAAGCCTGAAATGGTACAAAACAAAACATGGAGCTGGACCGGAAAAGAAGGAAATTAAGCATGTCGGATAAACACTTGGGCCTTTTTTGGTCTCCTTTCTGGAAACCTGAAACCGGTAAGCTGTGAATTTGATTAAATCTGCTGGCAGTGGTGTTACTGGTAGTTTTAATGCATATTTAAGAAATAAAAATAGAAAGAAAAGCGTTGTAAGTTGTGTAATGTTTGTGTTTGTAGGGATTTGAAGGCTTCTACGTGCAAAAACACGAATCAGATACGTAAGTCACGTGACCTGTTTATAGTAATGGCCGCCGCGCCAGTTTCTGCGCACGCAGCTTTTATTTAATATTCTGCATGTATTTAATATTCTGCATTTATTTGCATAAAATTAGTGCAATGCTTTCAATGGTGTGGTCGTGAAAGAGCTGCTGATTGTCTTCTGCTTCACTTAGATCACTGGTTGTGTGTGTGTGTGTGTGTGTGTGTGTGTGTGGACGGACAAATCACCATTCTGATACAAACATACTGAGATCACTCAGGTTTGGGTCCTAAAACTAACCCTACATATTCATTTATATATTATTATTATTATTATTATTATTATTATTATTATTATTATTATATGTATGCATATATATTAGTGTGAGATTACAAATATCAAGGCAGTGATTGAATAACAAATGTCATCTTTAGAAAATTAACTCACACTTATTTACACATCTGTATTACTCAAATGGGGTTTAACAGATGTGAGCAATTTAATAACGTTTTATTTCAGCAATGTCATTTGTGCCTTTTGAATCGATGATTTAATTGTAGCAATATATTAAAAACCTGTGTACTGCAAAAAAAAACGACAAGCAATTTTGTAGATGGATGAATAGATCTAGATGTGTATGTAACAATTATTTTAAAATGTGTGTAAATAAACAGTTGCTGCTAAACTCTTGAGCTCAGGAGAGAGAGGAGGCAATGCTCCAGCGACGCGTTCAACAAGCCCACCAACGCAAATGGAAATTCTCCCGTGTAATCATAAATATTCAGTAACACAAACACCCTTATTTATTTATCTTTAAGCAACACCCCCCCCCCCACCATTTATTTAAATTTTTTTTGTTACACTGCTGCTACACTACTAAAACCGATTGTTGATGTGAAAAGGATTCAAGGGACAGTGTGTATACACACACACACACACACACACACACACACTCGGCTGCTTTGCTTTGGTTTTGTGTGTGTGTGTGTGTGAAAGCATTGGAGTATAAGAGAGTTGATGCTTGATGTTGGTTAATTATAATAATTATAAAAAAAACATTTGTTACAAAAGAAATTTCCACGTTTTGTTTTTGCTTTTTTCCCCCCACACTTTTAAGCCTCACCCAAGTGTAATTTTTAAACGTATTATCATTTAATTGGATGTTTATTTGTTTTTTAATTGTTTTGCTCTTTGAAAGTTTCAGTCGCCGTTTTGTTTGTTTTTCTTTCGAACTGAACTCAGCAGTCGTGCAATTTTTGATATGATTTTATTTATTTATTTATTTATTTATTTAGTTCAGCAGTCCTGGATCAATTGCTTTTTAATCAGATACAAAATAGTTTTTGGGAAACGACCCGAGAGCGCAGTGGTGCTGCGCTAATAACGTTAATACGACTACTGTGTATCGGTTACACGTGCAGCGAAATCATGCTGCTCTCCACGGGAACACCGTCTTCATCTAACTTCCCTTCTGCTCGCTGCTCGGGCGTTTCCGCACGGGCGGACGTTAGAATAGTCTTAAGCATAGATTAGCATTACGGAATATCCCGCCTGTAGTTGGTGGGCTTTCAGTTGAGAATTAGCCTGAAATTACAACCTGCTCATTTCCATCAGCATGGTGCTCGGCTTGAGTGCGGCTTTTCACAGGGTTTAAGGTCAAAAAGATTTCCTCTGAAATATTAAAAGGGTTTCCATCACTCAGGTGGGTGTTTATTGATTAATATTTTTTCCCCCGAACAGGACGGGAGACTCTTCTATGGATTAAATATTCATTATGTGCGAATTGCATTTGAATATTGTGTAACTTTTAAAAATTTCTCGTGTTACCCAGAATGTATTAAACATGAGGCAGGATAACCCTCGTCTCCTGGGCGATTTGATTTTTGATTTTTTTTAAGGTAAAGGTGAAATAATCATGAATAATGCATAGCTTTAATAATTTAAAACAGTATGCAAAAAAAAGAAAAAAAAGCGAAATTTTAAAGAATGGGAAATTGTTGCCAGACGTTTTTTTCTTTCTGTTTTTCTGTCTTTTCTTTCTTTCTATGAAAGCCTAGCAAAGCCACACTGCAGTTGTACAAAGTCACAACTTTATTTACATTTATTATTATTATCTTAATTAGGAATGTAATTAAATAATCCCGTTCCACTGAAAATGCGTAATCGGATGAAGACAGGAAACCCGAGTCTTCATCAACTTTCATCTTGCGCTCTCACGATGGTGCGAGAGAGGAAAAAGCCACTGTTACTATGGCAACCTCTTTTCAACCTTTTCTCTTATTTATTTATTTTTATTTTTTTTATACCTGACATGAACACCAGTGAAATGTGTGGCGGTTGATGCCTGGAAGGGACGTGTGTCCGACTCGTAAGTGTTTCTCCATATGGAGAAGGAATTAGCTGCTGGACAGGTACCGGATGTGCCTTGTGCTGCGTGGAGCTCTGAGAGATAGATAGAGGGAGGGAGAGAGAGAGGGAGGTTTCATTGATTTTTTATCTTGTTTTGTGCGTCCCACACTAGTGTCTTTCCGTCTCAGCTTTTCCGCTCAACTTTGGCCAATTAGCAGTGGTGGGTGGTGACTGGGTCATTAAGATTTATTTATTTATTGACCCATTTGAACCGAACATGACACCTGTGTCACATAAAGCACATACGATTTTAGAGATTTCTGTAGGATTGTTTAGTAGTAAATGGTGTGTGGTGGCGTTGAAAGAAATACGGTAGGGGTTGTTGGGTAAAAAAGACTGTAGGGGTTGTTTGTTTGTTAGAAAAATGGTGTTGGTTGAGCGGAACAGGTGTGGGGCGTGGTGGGGCGGAACAGGTGTGGGGCGTGGTGGGGCGAAACAGGTGTGGGGCGTGGTGGGGCGGAACAGGTGTGGGGCGTGGTGGGGCGGAACAGGTGTGGGGCGTGGTCGGGCGGAACATGGTCGGGCGGAACAGGTGTGGGGCGTGGTCGGGCGGAACATGGTCGGGCGGAACAGGTGTGGGGCGTGGTCGGGCGGAACATGTTCGGGCGGAACAGGTGTGGGGCGTGTTCGGGCGGAACAGGTGTATGGCGGAACAGGTGTCGGGCATGGCAGGCGGGTCGTGTGGGGCGTGTTGGGGTGAAACAGGTCTTGGGAGGAACAGGTGTGGGGCGTGTCGGGAGGAACAGGTGTGGGGCGTGTCGGGAGGAACAGGTGTGGGGCGTGTCGGGAGGAACAGGTGTTTCTTATTTGGAAAGCTAATACCATCAGTATTTTGGTGATCAGCACCTACCAGAAGTGGTCTGAGGTTCATGCGCTCTCGAGGACCTGATAATCAACGTTCAGGATTAAAGGATCTGTTGATGGTGTTTTAGTGTCAGGTTTTACAGCACACCGTCAGAGGACTGACACAAATAGGATCAAGACACTATTATGGCTGGTTTGTGTGTCTTCCTCTTTTGGAGCACTTTCTGTATCATGTCTTTCTTTAGAGTGGAGTTGTTTCTTCCTCTCTTTTTTCTTTCATTTTCTCTCTCTGTGTCATAGCCATGTACTTTAAGGCACAATCAAAGGCCTTGTGTGTGTTTTGTTTGTGTGCTGTACGTCTGGATTTAATGGATTCCTCCAAGAAGAACCCTGCCTTAGTCCTCCTTGAGAGGGGGAGAAAAGAGGCAGAGGAAGCGGTAAAAGCAAAAAGAAAGTAGCAGGAAGTACAGGGGTATCGCTGAGACCGCGAGAGGTGACTAAAAGGGGGAAGAGGAGCGCAGGAGCGAGCTAGATGGCACTGCCCGCAGGCTAATAGCAGCTAAAACCATATTAGTGCATCCTGCCCTGGCGCTCCACACGGCTAGATGATATTAACTGCTCGTAACTGCTACACACCAACTGAACAGGGGGACAGGATCTACAAAAAGTCACATGACCATCATTCGATATATATATATATATTTTTTTACATTTATTTTTTCAATATTTGAGCAGAGACGCCGATAAATTCTAAAACCTTCTACATATTCGTCAAGCGGTTATTTATTAAACATGAAAATAAAAATAAAAAAGTAACGGGTGTTGAGAAAAAAAGGCTCAAAACCGGAGACCCAAAGGGCGAGGCAGGTCATGTGACTGGGGCATAAATCAGGGCACTAGTGTCAGAGATGTTCTTTTTCTGCAGCGTCTTTTCTTCCTATAAATCCCACCCCCCTCCTCCCCCGCCCTGGCTCGTGGCATTGTGTTTCAGCGAAGTCATTCTCCAGCAGCTTTCTACCTGCTCCTCTCACGCACATTTCCACCCAATCACGTTCTCCCTCTCTCTGCTTTTGTCCTCTGCCTTTCTGTCCCCCTCCCCAGTTCTCTCTCTCCCTCCCTAGTTCTCCCTCTCCCTCCCTCCTCTCCATTGTGTCTTAATTTTTTATTTCATGCCTCTCTTTGCTGTGTGTGTGTGTGTGTGTGTGTGTGTGTGTGTGTGTGTGTGTGTGTGTGTGTGTGTGTGTGTGTTCGTTCATCTTTCTGCCTGCACACCAGCTTTCCTCTCACCCAACATGTTCCTCTTCATTCTTTCTCCGGACAGAACATCCTAACCTGCAGTGTGTGAACCAGGACTACGTGTGAACCGCACAGCAGCCCACAGCGCGATCACACACACACACACACACACACACACACACACACAGAGGCACGCATGGCAAACGATCCCACGTCGTCTCTGTATATTTACAGCCACTTTCGACCATATGGCACAAACACGGGGCAAAGTGCACTGGGTTGATGCCTAGAGACAAGCAATGAGAGATAAATCCACAAACTCATCCACAGGCTCTTGTGTGTGTGTGTGTGTGGGGGGGGGGGGGGGGGGGGGAGAAGGGGGAGAAGGGGGTCGAGTGGGGGGCAGAAACAACAGGTTGTAATAGTACTCAAACATGTTTTCTGGGAAAAGCTTCATACACAGTGGCTGATGTGATCAATAATTTGATGTCCCTCCTTTACGGGTACTGCCACTGAGGCCACGCCCTCCTTCACGGGTACTGCCACTGAGGCCACGCCCTCCTTCACGGGTACTGCCACTGAGGCCACGCCGTCCTTCACGGGTACTGCCACTGAGGCCACGCCCTCCTTCACGGGTAAACGGCATTAAGGTTGAGCAGGGATCAGAAACGCACATTTACGACTTTTAATGTTGCTGGCTTTCACTGTTTGTGTAAAACGACCAGAGGCCAAAGCGGATATGCACATTTTTTTTAACTAGACTGAAATTCCTGATAACTGCACGCTTCAGGCCAAGTGTGTCGAACAAACTCATTTCGGGTTTCAGACGTGGCCGGTGCAGCTCGCCTAATCGCGTTACCGGCGTGACCTGCGTAGGAGCTGGGGGGAGGGGGGGGGTGATCATAATGCAGTCATTTATATCAAACAAATGAAAGTGTGTGTGGCCAATTGTGTTCATTTTCCGAAGATTTAGCAACGCACCGGGCATGGGTCCTGCTGGAGCGACGGATAATCACGTCAACACTCGCCTTTTACAGTCTGAAGGTCAAACTTGGCCCAAGGAACAGGACATCACTTTCCCCTCCGATAGATACGATAGCTAGTTAGCCAGATGAACAGACGGAACAAAGATATTCTGACCATTTTTTTTCTCTCTAACCGCAGTCTGAAAGTCGGCGAGTTTTACCGCAAAAAGTGCAGGACGAGTCGGAATACATCAGGTAAACTATCAGGAAGAGTTGTTTAGCTGTTTTCAGGCAGCCTTATCAATAATGCAACGCCATCTGCGCTCCTGCTGCTCTCGCGTTTCGCTAGGCCGCCGGCGCTTCTCAAAACTCACCTTAATCCTCCTGAGTGAGGAACCGCAGCCGTCCTGGGGGTCGAAGGTCACGTTATAAAACCGTCCTGCTGTTCTGAGACACTAAGGGGCCGATAAAATGTGTCTGGTGATTTTTTATAATTTTTTTTTTTAAACACCACAATCAGCTCAGCGTCGCAATAAAACCCATCATCTCCGCCGCATTACGTCCGCCGAGGGTTCTAACTCGTACAGTACGTTCCACCTCTGAGTCTAATCTGATTATAGTTCTTCACCTGAATTTAAGTCTGATCTTAGTCCTCTACCCGAGTCTGATATTAGCTCTGTGATCGTAGTGTGAGTGATGACGCATTGCTGTGTTCAGTATGTCGGCACTAAACCTCGGCCATAATCCTCCATTCCCTGTTAAAAACATTAGCATTGTGTCTCCGAGTACAAAACTATGATCTATGATGATCACAAATTGTTCTGTATTGTTGAAAGATTTATGACCAAACTCTTGATGTCACCCATATGAGGATGGGTTCCCCTTTGAGTCTGGTTCCTCTCAATGTTTCTTCCTCATATCATCTAAGGGAGTTTTTCCTTGCCACTGTCGCCACGGCTGCTCATCAGGGACAAACGCACACCATTTACCTTCACTGTTGTTTTCTGTAAAGCTGCTTTGAGACAATGTCTGTTGTGAAAAGCGCTATACAAATAAACTTGACTTGACTTGACTACAAAACCAAAGTAACAGTTTCAACTTGAGGTGTAGCTGATGAGAGTAAAATTTGATGATGATGATGATGAAGGCTTTCCTTGCGCCTCCCTGCGTGAACGTTTCAGTTTACTCACACCGATAAAGCACATATGAGATTTCTTTATTGTGTGATGCAGGATATCACAGACGCCATATAATTAAACATTTAAAACGCGTGCGCGCGCACACACACACACACACACACACACAAGCCTATCAGTGTGAGCATTACTTCCTGCTTTGAAAAAAAAGGCACACAAAAGTAAATGGTGCTCGTCATTAGCGCCGCTCCGGGATCTGGTTAGCGTCATTTCTGATGCTCCGATGTTTCCCTCGCTTCTGAAATGACACCGCGAATCCGTGTTAAGGTACATAAACCTGAGCGAATAAACAAATCAAAAGCTTGAAAAGGATGTGAACATGTTGTTCATCAGGAACGTGTTGCTCTCACGCACACACATTACACAGGAGAGCCCTTGTACACCCTGTTAATGGCTTATCAAGTGTGTGTTTACGCTACATGACTGGCAGGAGATAATCGCCCCCTCAGCAGAGGAGGTGTGCCGCTGTGTGTGATGTGTGTTCCCGAACCGCACAACCATCTCGAGAAAGATCGTCCTGCTCGTTCCAGTCCAATCACAGACCTCGGGAGGGTAAAAAGGTTTTACTTCGACATCCCTCGGATCTGAACTCGCGACCTTTTGGCGCTCGTTAGTGCAGAGTCGTGAGCGGCGGCTCGTCAATTAGGAGTTAGGGAATGAAATGAAAAACGAAGGGGCGAATTGGATCCTGCCCCGTGTCACATGACTGATTGTATCTCCAGTGGTGGTGATGAAGGTGGTGGTGATGTGTATGTCTTTAATAACTCTGTGTGTGAGAGCATGAGAGAGACAAAGCTGAGACACAAATGTTCTGTGAATCATCTGAGTTTGGAGGCGTGTCCTCTGTACTGCTTCCTCGTTGGTAATTGAGACGGGTCTTCAGTAGGTATCATTTACAGTGAATGTGTCCTCCTGTGTGTCCTTTTAACCGCTTACTCTTCGTGATGGAGGGGCTGCGTTTAGACCCATCATTCCTGATGTTGGAAGGTGTGGCCTGTGTGTTTGTCAGTCCTGGTGATGGTCATGTCTGTTATATACTTCATTCTTAGTGATTGAGGTGTGTCCTCTTTATGCAATATTTCCGAATGAAGGAGGTGTAGCCTCTGTAGCCGTCGGTCTCACTGAGGAGGTGTGGCCTGTAGCTTTTATTCTTACTGAGGAGGTGTGGCCTGTAGCTTTTATTCTCACTGAGGAGGTGTGGTGTGTAGCTTTTATTCTCACTGAGGAGGTGTGGCCTGTAGCTTTTATTCTCACTGAGGAGGTGTGGCCTGTAGCTTTTATTCTCACTGAGGAGGTGTGGCCTGTAGCTTTTATTCTCACTGAGGAGGTGTGGCCTGTAGCTTTTATTCTCACTGAGGAGGTGTGGCCTGTAGCTTTTATTCTCACTGAGGAGGTGTGGCTTGTAGCTTTTATTCTCACTGAGGAGGTGTGGCCTGTAGCTTTTATTCTCACTGAGGAGGCGGGGCGTGCTGCTGTCATTCTCATTAAGGAGGTGGGGCCTCTAGCAGTAATTCTCGCTGAGCGGCGGGGCCTCTAGCCATTACCAGTGAGCAGGCGGAGCCTCTGTAGCGATCATTACGGCTGAGGGGGCGTGTCCTCTGTAGCAATAATTTTTAGTGAAGAAGGTCTAGTCTCTGTATCCTTTATCGTTGAAGGAGGTGTCTCCTCTGTAGCGTCAAACCGAGATGGTCAGAAGATGTTGAATAGAAAGTAATATTATTTCCATGATCTAATAAACATTCTTTATTGCAAATGAGATTCCAAGCAAAAAAAAAATGATGGTCCTCAAAATGGGATGGTAGCTAATCTGTCTGTTTCCTCTTTTTCTTGCTCTCCCACACACACACACACACACACACACACACACACACACACACACACTTCTGCAGTTAGTTCAATCATCTGGAAGACTAATTTCAAAGAACAAATTTGTATCCAAGTTTGTTCTTCATTATGGTTTGATATTTCTTATTAAACTCGTATAAAGGCTGTTTACTGATGTTTTGAGGTGTTAAATTGGTCCATTCCAATTCTTTGTTCTTTTAGTCAATAAAATGTAATCAAATCTGTGTGTAACTTGTACGTGACCGGCCTTAAAGCAGAACCACTACTAATTATTTAGTGCATATTCTCTCTATCTTTCACTCTCTGTCACAATCATTTGTTACTCTGGTACTCAAAAGGTCCCCAACAATTACCCACACAGCACTGACAAAAACCCACCCAGAGATGCAGCAGGAAGCCTGAGTTCTATGGCGAGCTGACACTAAAATGACTCATCTAATAGCCCCCCCCCTTCTTTTTTTTTTTTGTTGGAAAAAAAACCCCTCTGGATGATTCATGCAATGATTGTGTGTAAATAGATCTTTTTATTTATTTTTTTTTTTATTAGAATCCCAATAGCAGCCATTTAAATCTGTTTCTATTAACGTCCTAAATCCCTGTGTCACGCCAGAAAAAAATCAACACAAAAATGCTCGGCTACGAGAACAAAGTATTAAAGTGCACAGAAGCCTGAAATGAAAAACATAAAATAAAAAGAATCGATGTTGATGTTTATCGCCGGAAGATTGGCGGGACGGTGGTTCGGGCTCAAATGGAGTTACAGAACAAACGGTTTTATTGACATTTACGAGGCACGACGATGTTTCCTGCCAGTCGTCCAATTTCACCGTAAACGAACGAGAGTGCGTCTCGCGTGTACCACCGGCACGTCTTCCGGCTCGCGAGCAGATGATCAAGTTTGAGTTTTCAGGTCTGCGTCACGGATTCGACGTCCAGCTGCCTTCCACCCCCCCTCCCCCCCCCCCCCCCCAAAAAAAAACTCAAAAGTTAGTCCCAGGAGCCGTTTCTGGAGACTGTACTGAAAGGAAGAATAAATTCTGCGCTGACTAACGCTGAGGGGTCTTTATTTCTGAGTACCTGCAGCCATCAGACATCAGGTTAGATAATGCGACGGCTTACCGGAAGCGGTTTAGGATGAAAGTTTAGTAAAGTTCGCTCAGGCGAGCGTAACGGCCCGAACAGCGTCTGCCTGATAAGAACCTACTAATACCTCATGGTCACGAAGAACTCGATCGCTCCATTAGCGCTCTCGATACACCGATATGAAAATATCAGAAATGAGGAATGTTCTAAACGCAGACGAGACGGAGAGACGATACTGTGATAGGTGTTTATCAATAAAGTTAATGGATAATCACTTGTACAATTATGAGAAGTGTTTAACAGCCTACCCTAATGATGAATCATTTCCTGTGACTACATGGCAAACCAGATCCTACCATATTAAAGGGTTTTATTAGATTTTTTTTTCCCCATTCAAAAGATCTGAAAAGCTTTTTTTTTTTTTTTACGTTGAGAACCCCTTATTTGAAAGCACAAAGAACCTTTTTTCTTTTTTTCTTTAACAGCAAGGTTTAAGTGGAGCGAAAGATAATTCAGCGATTTACAAGGCTGGTGTGTGTGTGTGTGTGTGTGTGTGTGCTAAATGTTCTTGATGGCTGTGGAAACTATGGACTTCTTGGAAAAACTCTTGGAAGAGAAAATGCTGTAAAATGTAACCCCTAATGTGCATCTGGGGCATAATTTAATGATGTGATGTGATGGTTTGATTTATTTGTGATTGTTGTGTGTATGTGAATTTCCACACATTCCCCTTTGATCTGTTCCCTGACACAAATTGGTTAAAGTGACGTTCAGGTTGCACTAAATCACATGGCGGCTGACGCGTTTTTTGGCACTTTAAAGAATTAATAACTGGTTGGGGTTTTTTTTGTTTAGTTTTTTATACTTGCATTTCCTTCAAGGAAAGCATTTAAAGAATGTGTCAGATGAAGGGCGTCACCCTGGGGGGGGTTGAGAATAGATGGTCCCAGAGTTAGGTTTTTTTGTTTTTCCGATGACGAGAGCGATACGACACAATTGTAAAAATCTAAAAGATTTCGCGCAGCAGCGTACGATGTATGAAGCGCAGCTGGGATGATCGTGTCTCTCGCTAGCGCTCGGTGGAGTAATGTTGTCTGTGTGCGTTTTTTTTTCTGTTTCAAATGGTTTCAAACGGCAATTTTAGTGATAAAAGCGTGTCTTTCAAGCGCCCAAGTAAGACTCCTGCTGCTAGTGAAAAGAAGAGGAAACCCATCAGTTTTGAGCGGGAAATGAAAATGATAAATCAGCATGAAGCAGGAAAGACACAGTCTTAGCACCATCTCCTACTTTAGATATTTCTGACTTACGATGGGGTCGCCGTAACGTACTTATGTTTCCTTTATTACTATTGTGATGCCGTGCACGCGCTTGAATTCATCTCGTGAATCTATTGGATTAATTCAGCTTCTAACTCTAATTGCACTGATTTGTGATGTGGATAAACAGCCAGTCGAGTCTTTGGGGCCCTTTGCTTTTTCACAACGGAGACAAGAAGAGATCTAGATGATTGTTCAGCTCCAGTCTGTCCAAAGGGACTCATTTCTCTCCAGTATTAAATAACGAGTGTTTCTGTCGACCACGCAGCACGGCCCCCGATGCCTCGACAGACACACACTCGAACACACGTCGTACGCCTCAGCAGCCAGCACTGGTTTCATCGCTTTTAGGGACGGCCAACAACAATAAATTAGCGCCTTCTATTAAATTACCTGTGCTTTATAGCTAGTTGGCCAAACATCTCAGCCCACACACACATTTTATATATATTTATATTTATATATATATATTTTTTATATTATACACACACGCGCACACGTACAAAAGCAGAGAACCAGCATTACACTGATCACCTTTAGGACCAAGCAAACAGCAATAACAATAAATCAAACCCAACATTATGAGCAAGAAGATCAGTGTGTGTTCACCTTTAGCGCTCAGAGGAGTTTTCTTTCTCGGACTTCTTCTAACGACAGTAATGATTATAACTCACTGTGGCCGGAAACCAATAAAACCGAGAAGAATCCCTGTGCTGTGATACGAATTCAAATGGATAGCGTTAAGCTTTTATTACTGCAGGCCGTCGGCTAGCTAAGCGATTAGCCCAATAGCAGCAACGAGTAGCATTCCACTAACTGATCCTCTCCTCTTAGCCTCATGGATGGGTGTTCAAGGTGCTGTTGGCTAAATTAAATGCAAAATAGCTGGCTAGGTGAAGCTGTCGCTGTGCAATTTAATGCTAGTACACCAGATGACTAGCATGGACTTTGCACTTCTCAAACCAGGGTGGTGTTTTTTTTTTTTTTTGCTGAGCATTCTTTATGGGTGAGGAAGGATTGATTAAAAGAAATGTTGACTGAAAAACACAAAGGCGCTGTACGTACACACACACACACACATACACACTTAATGACTGGCATGTCAACCGATTCCACACGCCAATTTCCTGCTTATTAGAGTTGTATCCTGAGAGGAAAGTCAGCAGCTCGAGATGTGGGAAATCGCCAGATCAGGCGTGACTCTGAGCCAACGTGAATTTGGAGTGGGTGAACACACTAATGTGCACAGGGCTATAATTTCCTCCAGACCACCAAGACCACCCAGATCCCAGAGTCTTTCTCTCTGTGTTAAAAATAATAGCAGTGTGTTTAAAAAGAAAAGTGAGTAAATCTCAAAATCCTGAGCTTTTCAGGAACATTTTACAGGAAGTGAAGAAAAAGGAATATAAGGCTGTTAAAAAAATAGCAGTGTCTGCATGTTTCTTTCCAAAGCCAAACATTTAGTGTATAAAGCGAAAAATGCTTGTGAATCGCTCAGCTAATATTTAGTTGTAGAACCACGATTTCTGAGACCAACCAACCTCTGGCACCAGTGTACAGATGTTCCAGCCCAGCACGACTGCACAGTACACCACAGTTCCTCTGCATTTCGTGGTTTTGCTTCAGAAACAGCATTTTGGATGTCATCCCACAAGTTTTCACTTGGATTACGGTCCGGGGTTTGGGCCGGCCATTCCATAATGTTCGCCTTGTTGGTCTGGATCCAAGATGCTGCTCGCTTACTGGTGTTTCATATTGTTGTCTTGTTGAAACGCCAATTTCAAGGGCAAAGGCTACATGACCTCTTGATGTATTTGAAAGTACTCCAACTGGAATGCGATAAACGGGCCCAGCATCGATGCTTACTGTCTTCACAGTGTACTGTGGCTTGAATTCAGTGTTTGGGAGTCGTCTCACAAACTGTCTGTGGCCCATAGACCCAAAAAGAACAATCCACACAAAATGTTTTTCAACTGTGGGACTTTTTCGGGGGGCTTCTTACCGATCGCTTGGCTTCACGTAGACGTCTTCTAATTGTTTGAGTACTCACAGGTAGCTTTAGACTTTCTTTGGTAACCATGGAGACGATCGTTGGCTGAGCTTTTGGCTGCTCCTCGATCCATTCGAATGGTAGTTTTAGTTTAGCTAAACTAAAGAGAAAGAGAGAGAAATGTACAGTACAGCTTTTGCTGTCTTTGGGACACTTGTTTGACCCCAGTTTTTTTTTACAGAATAATTGAACTCCACACTGCTATTATTTTGAACACACCCTTTTTAATAAATGATTCATTTACACAGAATCAGCAACATGCATGTTGTTACTGTTGGACTGCTATTATTTTAAACACAAGTGTATATACTTTTATTTTAAACTTTTTACAGAAAAAGGGACAAGAACAAAATCATACGCTAACAAATAATGAACTAATACGACGTGTGTTGTGTGTGTATAGTAGGCTTAATGTGTTCAGTCTGGGTGTCCTGCCTGAATGTCTCGCCCTTTCTGTCTCCGTCTTAACACTTAATTCATAAAAATGGGAAGTAATTCCAAAGAATTACAAATCAAATTATTTAGATTTTCGGTTCATTTACTTTATTATTTTTTTTAAAGCATCCTCACTTTACACCATGTTTTTCATATTATTTTGTCTGTTTGTCCTTGTTCTGTCCATCTGTCAGTTTCTTGTCAATCCATGTCTTTCAGTTCATCAGTCTTTCTTTTTCTCCCCCTCTATCTGTCTGCACGTCCTCTTTGTGCTATTATCCGTTTTTTTTTTTTTTTTTTTACGTCTGTTTTTTTTCTGATTTTCTTGCCCGTCCACCTGTTTTGTCCTGTCTGTCTTTTTGTCTTTCCTGGTTTTCCATTTGTCCTGTCCATTAGGGCTGTGCGATATGATGGGTATCACGATACAGGGGTTGCGATATGATGTGTGTGTGTGTAATATAGAAACTCTGTGCCCCCTCTCCTCCACGGAGTGAACACAGTGGGTTTTTTGCATTCCTTTTAATGTCTTTGTCTCTCTGCACATGGAATTCATCTACGGTATCAGCCGGCTGCAGTAGCAACGCTATCGATCAACAGTCTGAAAAGCATCTGAAGCGTGCTGTATTCTGAGCTCAGCCCTGACCTTTACAGCTCCAACAATGCTCTAAATTGATTGGAGATCCTTTACAAGGGCCCGCTCCATTTAAAAGCAATTCCAACAATCACTCTTTCTCTTCGTCTCACACACACACACACACACACACACACACACACACTGAAAAAGCCGAGTGCGATGTATAACCTTGGGTTCACAATAGCAATGACTTCCCTTCTCCGCGGACGTGCCCGACCCCACGTGAACGTGACGCGGGAGCGACCCCCACAAATCCGTTCGGCTCGTACACACATTATATGCGTGTCTCTATTGCGGTTAACGTTACGTCGTCCCGTGTTATTCAGGACAAAAGTGGAACGCGGCTCGGAGGTGGCTCTGAAGTATGATTGGTGTGAACGGGTGAAGATGAGTCCTAGATAACGTCATGGAGATCTGAGAGAAGGATAAAGGTGGCTGGTAAATGAATGTGCTAGAAGACCTGTACGTGCGGTGATGTAACGAATAAAACCCACCGTTGCCTGATGCGGCGTGTCACCGTTGGCAACCTGGAGTTGCTTATTGTCCGATAATGGCTTCCTTTTTTTTTTTTTCCTCCTCAAAGCAATTTGCCAGTTACATTTTCTCATTAAGAACAATGCATCACTTCCGTTTAGAAGAGGGGTAACGCATGCCAGATTATTAGAAACCCGATAATAAGGGAAGATTATCAACTGTAAAAAAAAGTAGTTTAGCTTGAATTCCAGCGCTTCCTGCTGCTCGGTCCTAAGGGAGGAACATGCTAGCAGAGCACCGGAGCTCGTTTGGAGTTTTGAACCTCGCCACCTCTGTGTGAAAGGGCAGGTAGCAGGTGAGCGGCCGAGCGCAGGTTTAATCGGCCGATCATCTTAACGGCTCACACCCCTGAAATTGTTCAGCCTGAAATGTCTATAAAGCTCTGGTCCTGCTGTGGAGTGGGAATCGATAGCTTCAGGAGGCTTTGTGTTTACATGGCGTTAAGTGTATGGACGAGGTATGAGGACAAATGTTGATGGACACATTCTGCTTTTAGTCCCTATTTGCTCTTATTATAAGCTCCTCTAGATTTTGGAGGGTGCTTGTGGTGAGAAGGTCTTAAACATTTGAGTTCAGAACAGGAATTTTCTCTCTAGCTGTTTACCTAGTCACAAGTTGACTAGTGCATTAATGTAATTGATGGAATACCCATGAGCTCTTAACGACAGCGTTATGAACGAGAGCTGTAATCACCTTTCGTATCAGTAGCTCGGTCTAAGCGTCAACATAGCTAATGGTAGCGGCGTGACCTTCTTTTCATGAGGTAATTGCTTTCTCAAGAAAGGCAAAAAGTGTTCCAAGATAGAGGCTTCAGTCGGAAAAAAAAAATTCACGTCGAGTTACAATGTGCTAAAGAGCTCGTCGTGTTCGCGTACTCGACCTCGCCCTTGAACAAATCACGACAGACCTGTTCAAACTGCCTGACAAAAACACCCCCAAACACATTGCACTCATTGTCCTGAGCGTGTTTTTGTTCAAGAATAAAAAAAAAAATCAAGACCATATTTCTAACAAACTTTCCACATACTTGACTTTACCTACTTTGCGTTGGCGGCGGAATGGAAATGTGTGTGATGAGTGGAAGTCAACGAGGGCTTGTGGGAAAACGGCGAAGCGACACAAGACAAGTCGCGGGTTACACAACAGAGTGAATGCTCACGCCACGCTCCGATATAAACACACACACACACACACACACACACACACACACACACACAGCCTGTCATAGAAATGTTATTAATCAGACGTTTATCATGAGTAAAACCAGACTCAACATAGAGCATGAAAACTAGACATGATTCAAAGCTCATAGATGTTTTTTTTTACTTCTCTTTCTTTTCACTTACACAAGAAATTCTCTCGTAAACAGTTGTAAAGTGATTGTGGTGTTTTAAATCACGTAAATCATCAGCACGCCAAACGGAACTTTCACCATCAGCTGATCATGTTTCCGCACGTACGGTTTTAATTGCCGGATAAATGGTGGATTTTGTGTTTTTTTTTTTTTTTTTTTTTAAGACTTGACGCATACGTAAAACAAATGTTTAGTGATTTTGAAAATTGTTCGGTGCGGTTTATTATTTTTATATATCTGAGTAAAGGATGGACGACACGAATAAATGTCGCGTTGAAGGTTTAAATTTCGACTCATTATTTATATTTTTAGCAAAAATCGTCGGAAATGTGTCATTAGTTAATACAATTAATGCCGTTGAACTGAATTCCCGTTAACACGTTCATTTTGACGGCCCTTGTTTGTGTGTCCGAGAGACTGATTAAAAATAAAATAACTTACTGCCCCAGTCAGTATGTCCCAAACAACCAATCAGCAATCAGAATTTATTTTAGCACCAACCACCATTGTTCCCAACCACCAGTCAACAAATAATCACTGATCATCTTCCTTCCGAAAAATGTTATTGATCTCCTCCTCCAATCAGCATTCAACCCTGTTCTTAACCTCCAATCAGCGTTCAACCCTGTTCCTAATGACCAAAAATTAATAAAAAAAAGAAATTCTCTTTTTGCACGGTTTATTGAGTTCACTTGGCTCCAGCTCCTGTCCCCTGAATCGAATCAGCACGGTGAATATTTTACCAGCTGACCACTCGTACACACACCCTACACGCGTGAACTCGAACCTCACACGCTCGAAACATGGCGCACTCCTACTCGTAACGTTCACCTCCTGCACACGACACACACTCGCACTCCCACCAGACTCCACTTTACACTTTAGCTTCTCCACACACCTTATACACACTCACACACACTGTCCACTATCTGTGGAGTTCAATCACCGACCATGTTGTAGCTCCATGTTTAGCGCCGCACTGCGAGAAGCGCGTAAACGCCGTAATGAACTACAGATAAACGCATTAGCAATAAAACTGCTATTTTGTCATTACGGCTGTGCCGCCCCGTTTCACAGCCTAATTACAGGTGAGCTGAAATTACAGTCATGTTTTATAATAACAGCATTTGCACATGGAAATGTGTATTCGGCTCTAGGAGGGAACAACACACACACACACACAGACTCTTATTCCCACGTTCCCTCAGGAACTACAAAAAAAAATTGCGATGCGAGCAGACAAACAGGCAGCGAATTTCCATCTGATGAGAAAATCTAAAGCGGGACAAACCGCAGAGAGACTCGCCTCGGCGAAAATAAGAGGAATAAACAAACATAAAAAAGGAAACAAACTCGAGTCCTCATGGAAGACAGGAGGCATAATTGGTGTGGGGGTGTATTTTTTTTTTTATTTATTTATGTAATTTTTTTTTTGTATTATTAGCCGAGCTTTGCTCAGAAGCTTTTTCTCATTTCCTCGCCACGAGGAAATTGTGGGAACGTAGCGAGGTGAAACAGCGCCTGAGAAAAACGGGACGTTCGTGACGAATCGCGTTTACTCGTATAAATAACTAGGAAACAACAGCGAGGTGTGCGTGGTGGGGGGATTAACACGTGTCTCTCCCTCTCTCGCGAAAAACATCTTCAGACCTGCGACATATATACGGGGGGGGGGGGGGGGGGGTTTAGCCTCGTTGTCCGAGTCAGCGGCAGATTTGTCCTCAAACTCTATTAATTGGCCTTCACGTTAGCAAATTTGCGATTGAAGTCCTTTTTGCATGTCGTTCCTTCTTTATTCCTCTTCCTTCCGCACTCTTTCTGGGAAGATGGTCTACTGGATTGTGAGGTAGGGTCAGAGCTCTTCCACACACTTCTAAACCCATGTAAATCAGATCTTCATGGAGCTGGGCTTTGTGCACAGGGGCATAGAACAGGTTCGGGTCTCCTAGTCTGAGTGAAGGTGAAAGAAATTTCATGCTAAACATCCAAAGAGGTCCGTTTTCAATCGTGTGCCTCCGACTTGGTGCTAACGATTCGTGTAGTGTCAGTGTGCCTTCACAAACATGGCAAGGATGCAAGAAACACCGAGCCGGAGCCAAATGAGCCGTTTCACTAAACCAAAGGTTCAATTCCCACTGCAGCTTTAAAGCCACAAACAAGCTGTTTTTCCATCATTACAATTCTCCCAAAAATATCCATGGCCTGGAGACAAGGGAACAAGATGCCTGTGTTTGTTTATTTTTTTATTTATTTATTTTTTTATTTTTCTCCTCAGCCCTTTCTATTTCTCTTTCCTGTCACTCGTAGCGACGCTAGCCAATCACACGCTTCCATTTCGGCAAGACGACAATAGTGCTTTTACAGCTTCGATGATTCTTCTTGGTCCGACTGCGTCACGCGGCGGTCCGGAAACATTCGGGCCGGCGGTTTTAGAGGAAGCGAGCGTCTGCGTTCAGGTTTAACTATTAACATCCCTTTTATTGATTTTATTCACAACAGTTCATTAACACTGCAGTTATTCCTGTTCATGTGATCAGACCTTTCAGTGCTCCATGTGTTTGATCGGAATCGTTGGTGCGTCACAGGCAAACCGTCTTGGGTTTTTGAATTTTTTGTAAAATCTACAGACCAACATGGATGGAAGATGGTTGCTAATTTTGGATGTGGATTGGGCATTATTTGTAGGAGAAATAGGAGTAGGTAAAAAACCCTGATAAACAGACGCCACCCCAACAACGCTATTTTACGTATACGGTACTGTACTGTATTACCATTTTGCCTCATTATATAATAATATTTTTATTAATAAGTTTCATTATTGAAAAACAATTCAGAAAAATCAGCCAAACTAATATTAGTTATGTGGCGAACGCACTTCCGCCGTAAACCGTGGGCGTGAGATTCGAACTGCGGTAAAGCGGGGTATTACTGTAAAAGGGAAAAAATGCGTCAGTCATTATTGAGATACTGTTGGTGGCTCTGTCTCCAGAAGCCGCTTGGAGTTTTCCGGATTCTCTTGCTCATGTTCGTGAGGTTTCCTCTGGTTGGACGGTGAACAATAATACTAAACACCTTTTACCGTTCACGGAGGCGAGGATTTAACCGAATCGAATGCGCTTACACGTCTCATCTCGTATTCGTGTCATCAATCTACGGCAAAAAAACCCAGATTCAAACGAAAGAATCAGCTTTAACGTTCCAGACGTTTGGAACGGGACCGGATGTTTATAGTGTAAACGCACTCGTAGCGAACTCTGTAGCGTGGCGCATTTAAAGTCAGACCTTGCCTTTGTTGTAGGTCATGCAAGCCATTTGTTAACTACAATACACACTTGGGTTTCCACTCGGATTTCGGCGTCCAGGTGGTCCGGTTCCGCCGCTTAGGTTTGTTACCTTCACTTACCTGCACTCGAACTACTAACCTATTGGAACATGTGACAGCTGGATGGTTGGCTGAGTCAATAAGGGCATCGAAAAAGATTAAATCGAATACAGGTGGCAATAAAAACCGGTCTGAGATGCCAGGAGACAGCAGATTTCCCACATATCCCCATGTCACCAAATGACCAAACTCTGAACACATCCGGCTCTGAGAAGTGTGTGCTAATGACACGTACTGCACATCAGCGACCTCCATCAGACCCTCCGCTTGTTATTTTTAATTCACTCGCATACAACTGTTTAACGACCAATCAGTCCTGTTAACGAGAGTTCATTAGTCCATAAACATCGGCTGCGACGCCGCTTGTTAGTTAAGCGCATTATCAGGCTCTTGCGAGAGGTGTAGCGTAAACCTCGCCGACTCTGGAATCGGGCAGTGTTCCACAATTTATTCGCTAATGCGGTTAATCAACGCCGATCAAGTCATCGTGTACCTTCTGTGGAGGTTTTTCATCCTGCGCATTACCTCACCTGGCTGAATTTTGGAATCTCGGGGCCATATGGTAAACATTTGGACGGTGCTGATGTGTGTTTTGTGTCCACAAAGCAAAATGATGGGTTTTTATTGGAAAGCGAGTCGAAGAAGCATCTGCCCGTTAGTTCAGGCCACTATACGATGGTGCTCTATGCAGTGATGGAGCCGCCGTCAATAAAGGCATAACAAGACTCATGTCGGGGTGAAAAAAAGCACCACGTTTTATTCCCCTAAAAACAAAAAAACCTATTGACCTTTTCACTGTCGCGAATAAACTATTTTCCAGCATGTCAGCGCTACAGAAACGAGCCGAAGCCTTCCTCTAGTGTGGAACACGTCTCTGGGAACGCTGATGTCCTCGCCTCCGGGACTGAAACCCGATCTCTTCCACAGCGGCCCACAGCTCAGCCCTCAGCCAACACAACGTTTGTATTTGAGTGAACTTGACATGAGTGACCTTTTCCTACAATCCTGCCGAAAAGATCTTATTTATTTATTTTTGATCTTGTGGTTTGGTTTGTGTCGGGAACAAACTGATGGGCCACTTTTTTTTTGTCCTCCTCTTTGCTAGGTTTTAATACCTCGATTTTTGATGTACCTTGAAGCCTGGTTGGTTTGAGAGAAAACACGATCCCCAGTAAATCCCGATGTTGAATTTAGCATTTCATTCTAATTACATTTCAACCAGCTCGCATTCGGCCCTTCAGATCCTCACCGGCGGGTTTTCAGCTTTACCGTTCCTCTTTTTTTTTTTTCTTCTCACTGCTCAAACACATTCGGTTCAAAGAGCTTTTTCGTGTTTAGCTAATGACCCTGAAACATTAGTGTGTTAGCGCTGGGAAAACACTTTAGCGTAGCTTGTTGGCCTGGAAGCCTGGACATGAGGAGGACCAGAGGTAACGACTCGTCGTAAGCCTCACGAGTTGGATTCAATAAACTCGCTTTATTTTAGGAGATTTAAAAAATGTACGTTTGGTTTCAAGTTGTCCGATCCACTACCCAAACCATACACGCGGCAGGAGGCTCCTGGTGCGGCTGATCTTCAGGTGGACAGATAAACGGGTTATGGAATGAAATGTTCCATGAAAGTTTATCCATGACATGAAAGCATAGCATCAGATCAGGGCCTGTCTCCTCCTGAGCTGGGAAGCATGGTGCAGTCCTGGATCTGGATCATATGGTTTAATTGTTGCTCACACGTTAGTCTGAAAACATGTTCCTACACTGTACGTTGACTATTTACTATTGTTTTAAATCATTGTCGTAAAGGTTTTCTGACCAGTTCCACCTACCGTTTTAGAACCATCTGATCAGCCCCACCTCCTCCTGAAGCAGTTTCTTTTACTGGTCCAACCTTCACCCGATGTGTATGATGCCTTCATTAGGGTTATTTCTTTTTTTGGTTTGTGCTGCAGTGAGTTTGTGAAGATTGTGTGCTGCAAAAACACTCGAACTTCAGACACTGGAAGAGACCGAGATTCCGGTTTCCTCTCACCCTCATGCTGCTATTGAGAAGCACATAGTAATCCATAACTTTTTAGATTTAACACCAAATGCTGGATGAAGCCACTGCTGCTGGATGATCAGTTATTTTACATCTTAGAGTCCCACAAACCCAAATAACTCGATGAGATGGTAGGATACTACAAACTAGTGTTTTATGAGGTATTTTAAATAACATTTTGAACTAAAAATTAGTTTTTTAATCACAACTTTATATTTGGTTTCCATTTTTTAACCAAAAAGTGTAGTAGACAGACCTGAAACTCTGATTCAGTCCTGTTCGCTCGTGATGAAAGTTCCCTGAAGGAATTCCCATAAACCTGCTTTAATGCGAACAGCTGAAAGAGAAAGGCCTGAACCCAACAGAATTCCCACCGATCCGGAGAAATTTACATTCAATTGAGCTCTGAACAGTTCCTACTCGCTCCTGAAGAACTTCTGTGTGTGGGAAAAAAGGCATTTTCCTAAGATTTCCAAATAATCTCTCACTTCTAGTAGAATTCCCTTTAAACCACTTTCTCCTGAACGTCTTCCTCCTCATCTCCTACAAGAATTCGGACTAAATCGATCCGTTCCCAAAGCCGTCCTCAGTAATCTCGTTTGCTCCTTAGGGTTTTCCTGACAGATCCTGCTTGCTCATGAAGATCTATGTATATATTCTGTACTGTTCTGCCAGATTTCCTAATAAACCCAAGTGGTCAATTAATCATGCTTTAATTCTGATGGATGAAAGAGGTGAAGATGATGCTCAGGCCCACTTGGAGTATTTATTTAGTTAATTTACCCACTTCTTCTCGATATCTGACCCGACAAAATAGCAGAAACTTCAAACAATTACCAGAGAAGAGATGAGACTCTGGTTTACTTCCATCAGTATTTATAAAAAAAATAGAAATGAAACCTGGACATTAACCTCACATTCACTTTCATATCAAATCCAACACCATAACGTGTAAAAAACACAACCACGCGAACACGTCCCCCCTCACAGCCGTCCGCGGGACACGAAGCCGAGCGACTGCCTGCGTTGCCGTGAAACGAGCGACTCCACATCGATTTGCCTGATGGCTCATATTAAACCCCATCGTTAGTCTGGAGGGAGGATGAGGGGATCGTTTGTGGTGGACAAAAACAAGAGATTCTTAAGACATTGTGTTTGCCAGCAGGACGTCTGATTTTATTGATACTGAATTCAAAAGGAATCAGATTTTTTTTTTCTATTTTTTTTTCTGTAACATTAAATGAATTGGAAGTGAAAATGTATTGGTCGTGTGCGTGACGTTCTCCAAACATCAGTCCAATGCATTTATCATTCATACACAACATACATAGCACAGGTATTATAGGGAATGACTGAAGGGTGTGTGTGTGTGTGTGTGTGTGTGTGTGTGTGTGTGTGTGTGTGTGTGTGTGTGTGTGTGTGCGTGCGTGCCGGTTCCCGTTGTGTGATTTGTGATTATTTACAGAGCAAATCGCCGGAGGATGTTTTTTTTCTTATCGCTCTATTGATGTATGATACAAAAGTAGGCGTGAAATCGAGGGCCGATATTTTCCCCCCGTGTGACGCTGCTGTATTAGTGTTTACTGTACACACTTCCCCTCCGGCTGCTCACCTCGCAATAAATCACACGGACGCTGCGGCGGTACGGCGCTCTCTGCGGCTTCTGCACAAGCTGTAAAGAAATCAAATCAAAGGGGAAAAAACGGGGTGGGAAGTTGGTGGTTTTGCGTTGACGTGAGCTCACGTTTGTTTTGTCCTAATGGATCGCGGGTTAAAGTTCAACAATCTCGTTCACAAGACCCTCCTCTGCCCTGGCTTCGCCCCAACCCACCCCACCCCCCCCTTCGATGGTGTAGACTGTGCTCAGTGACGGCTGTACAACAGATTGCAAATCAGAACAGGGTTAAAGTTCAAGCGACGCCGGTGCAGATTCCGGTCTTGTCCTGTCGATTTCACACGACCCTGCGCTCACGTCGGCACAGGATCTTCTTGAAGGCCCTCCTGAAGTCGTGGTTAAAGATGGTGTAGATGATGGGGTTGAGCGAGCTGTTGCAGTAGCCGAACCAGAAAAAGAACTTGAAGAGCATGGTGGGAACGCAGCACGAGTCGCATAGCGCCGTCAGTGTGTACGTGAAGAAGAAAGGAAACCAGCAGACGACGAAGACGCCGACAACGACGGCCAGGACGAAGGTGAAGCGCTTCTCGCGGTTCTGTCGGCCCTTCCAGCGCCCGCGGTTGCCGCTCTGTCGCATGGACCGCCTGGCGGTCTCGTCCCCGGGTTTGATCTGGCTCAGCTTGGTCTTGCCCTTGGCTCGCATCTTCTTGTTTGAGCAAGCGTTGTCGTCCTTGTGCTCGGACGAGGACGACTCCTCCATGTCCACGCCATTGACGTCGCCCTTGTCCTTGTCGTCTGACTCGCCGTTAAGCTTCTCGTGGCCGTTCTCCTCCTTTTTGGCGTTGTTCCTTCTCCTTTCTTCCTCTTCCTCTTTCCTTCCCCTTCCTCTGGTCCTGCTCTTGGCGATCTGGTAGATGCGGATGTACACGAGCACCATGATGATGCAGGGCAGGAAGAAGGAGCCGATGCAGGATGAGATTATGTACCACTTGTCCTCGTTGATCTTGCACAGCGGACGCCCCACCTCCTGCTCTCCCTCCTTCTCCATAGTGATGAGCGGCGGGAAGGAGATGACTGCGGCGATGACCCACACGACCAGGATGATGCACTTGATGCGGCGCGGCGTGCGCTTCAGGTTGTACTCCACGGCTTGCGTGATGGACCAATAGCGGTCCAGGCTTATGGCGCACAGGTGCGCGATGGAGGCGGTGCAAAACAAGACGTCCAGCGCCAAGTAGACCTCGCACCAGGCCTGGCCGAAATACCAGTATCCCATCAGCTCGTTGGCCAGCGAGAACGGCATGACCAGTGTCGCCACCAAAATATCCGCAGAAGCCAAAGAGACCAGGAACAGGTTCTGCGGAGCCTTCAGGGATCGGCTCGTGAACACGGCAATCACCACCAGCACGTTTCCGAACACCGTGAGGAGGATGAGCAGCACCACGAGCACCACCAGAGACGCCTGGAGCGGGTACGGCGCACCGCCGCTCGTCCCGTTGGTCACGTTCAGGCATCCCAACGCCCCCATGGTCACGTCACGTCCCGGACACGCAGTTATGGGGAAACAACTACGTCAGTTCATGCTGGAAAATCTTTTCATCATAGTTATGGACCTTTAGGTGGATTTCATAACATCACTTTCTCCTACAATATAAACCACGCAGAAACGAGTTTAAATATATGGACTTCTGACACGCTTTTACAAAAAGGCACATTTTTCAAAACTTATTTTTCTGGTGTTTTTGTTACATTTTTTTAAATAGAGTAAAAAAAATGTTAAAATTCTACACACCTTGGTGAGATGAAATCCCTTAGAGGGAAGAAGGTTACTTCTGCTGCGCATAACTTCTCTCTCCAAGTCGCTCCACCAGCATCAGCGACAGTCACATCATCGGCGTTCCTCACTCAGTCCTGCTTCTCCTGCGTTCAGCACCAGCTCACTCCAATCACATTTATCTGCTGCTCCTCCGCCGGCTTGTGCCCACATGCACTTCTCTTTCTCCCGCTCTCTGCCACTCCCTCATTTCCCCTCATTTCCTTCATTTCCCTCCTTCTTCTGGAAAAAAAACGCCGCTGCCTCTAACTTAGACGTCGCTCGGCAACCGGGCACAGGTGCATTATTTATTTACTTGCTTTCCTACCCGTATTCAATAAATCCCGCCCTGCTCTCACGTGATTGGTCACTCTGTTAGAATTAGGGACGCGGTCCACCCATAGGAGTGAAAGAGACGGAATGGATGTAGCCAATGATACTGCAGGAAGGCGGGTTTTGTCTCTTGGCAACAGATACAGCTCAGAATGGGGAAGCACCAAACTTTAATAAAACAAACAAAAGATGTGTAAGCTTTCAGAAAAGGTATAATTCTATATTTAAAACGATCTTTTTTTTTATTTGAGAGTGTACATACTCTTTCTCTTTTGGTATCCTGCAAATGTTTACTTTTTAATATTCACGCTTGGTATCTTTTGCGTGTCTCTCGGTTCAGTTTCACACATGCGCACTGCGCAGACTTGGTATAACGGGTTGCTGGGGATTTGAGGACACCTAGTGGTCGGTTTTAATATTACACGTCAAACCGCTGCACACAATGATGCATCATGAATGTTTTCCACCAAGTGTGTGTGTGTGTGTGCACGCTCATGATTAGATTGCACAGATTTACAGTTACACACAAATGATAGAAAAAATAAAATCGCACACAGCCTTCATACACAGTTTCACATGGAGCTGATGAGCTGCTGTACGCAGACGGACACCGGACTGGTGGACGTTGTTTTCTGATCCAGTCAGTCGTTATTGAACATTCAGCGGATTTTCATAATTTATCTCATATTTTCAATCTCTGGGCTCCACCACATCTGTCTTCACTCCATCTTTATTTCCCTTCTTTCACCCCGTCCCTTGTGTCCTGGGTTCATCCCTCCCTTCTCTCAAATTACTCAGTCCTCATCCTGTATCTCATCATTACCATTTTGGTTCCTGCTTCCCCCCCCCCCCCCCCAAGTCCCTGTTCAGTCCCGTCTCCGTCTCACACATCAGATAGACAGAAAGTGTGTGTCGTGTTAAATGGGACACGGGCATTCTGTACTCATCGAAGGCATTTATTTTCCACATAACAATAATAATTCCATCTCGTTAACAGCTAACTGTAATTACGCAAAAGAGAGGAAAAGAAAACCAAATGTACACTTTTTGTTTCGTCTAAGCGTTTATACAAAACCGGGAATGCGATGCTTGTGGTGTGTCTGCGAGCAGGGAACAGAAAAAAAGCCCTTTTTACAACTTTTCATTGTGACGGTCCGCGCTGTGCGCTCGAGTCTCTAATAACTTTGCGTGTGTACAGCAGTGTGTGTGTGTGTGTGTGTGTGTGTAAAGCAGCGCCGGCGAGGTCCATCGTGCTCCGCTTTGTCGGATGTGCTGCTGCTGATGGAGACGTGTACACGAAATCAAAGGTTAGAAAATAAAAGTTAGGAAATTAAACACGAGGGTGAACACGACGAAACAAAAGCTTGATAAACTACACGGGAATTTTTTTTAAACATACAGTCACTTGATATTTAATATAATACTAAATAAAGACAATTCCATTCAAATTGTTTAAAATAAAAATCAAGGGTCGTCATTTACTTTTAACACACAAGTCATGATAATACCAGAGATATGGACGTCTTGTGATGCAAGAAAAAAAAAAAAAAAAGATTCAATAAAACAATGTACAAAACCAAAAGATTTCCAAAAACAATAAACCCACCGATGCAAATGTGTATATGATTAAATAAAGCGTAAAATACTTCACTGCAGGTGAATAAAAAAATGCCCCCTTTATGAAAAAGAGTAAACCGCTGGCGCTGAACACGCACACATCTGTCTGACGCACACATCTGTCTGACGCACACATCTGTCTGACGCCGGATTTTAGTTACAAAGTGCATAAAAAGCGAAACGCTAAAAAGTAAAAGATTTCCGAGTGCCAGCGAGCAGAACAACCAGACGAGTGCTGAATTAAAATCCAGGGGGGGAAAAGTGTCGTGTTTTTAAAGCGTCGAAGTTTAAAGACGAGAAAATTTCTGGGGGAAATACAAAATTTCCACTCGCTCATTTAGAGGATTCGTTTTTTCCCCTCAAATCTGATATGCTTCGTTTTTTTCTTTTATAAACTTTTACACAATTTATTTATGACTCGATTTGAGAGATAAAAAAAAAAAAATTTAAATCACATTCAATAATAATCCTTGTGTAAGTGATATGCTGAAGATATGCTGCTTCATCGTTGTTTACTCTGATACTCGGGGCACGTGTTCTGATATATTGATCATAAATTAAAGAGAAATTTTCACGTGTGTTTAATTAAATCATTTGTTTTACCAAAAATGTTTTAATGTAGCTGAAGCACATTACAAGCTAACGATGAATCAGTCTGAGTATGAAGAAGAGAATCATTACATAAATTATCTTACGCTGAGAAAAGAAAGAAATTGGTATGAGACGCCTTTAAGAGCGAGTGATTTACGTTCAGAAGATGAACCAGCCATTCGTGCTGGATAGGCACAATATCATTGTGTGTGTGTGTTTATATAATGTTTGTATATGTGTATATAAAAGGTTTTCACGACTACACTTGTTCACACCCAAACAACCTCTGTACAAAAACTAAACCATGGGGATGGCTGTTAAAAAGGAATAATTATTATTAAAAAATTGGGAATATCAAGAGGATAAACACAATCTCAACCAAAAATTATGGCAGCAGCAGCAAACGATAATAAAGAGGGGGAAAAAAACCCAAGGTTTTGCATACACCAGTTTTAAAACGAGAAGGAATTGATAAAGTTGGCGTCGACGCTCTGAGAGAGTTCACACACGTCCACGGCAGAGGGGTGTGTGTTTTATATTTATATTTATATATAATATGCTTTGTGTTGTGTGATTGGCGTTTGGAGTAAACACTGTCCTCCTGTGTGTGTGTGTGTGTGTGTGTGTGTGTGTGTGTGAGAGAGAGAGAGTTCTGTTCCACTCGTCCATTTGGTGTTGTGATTTTTGCCTTGATACCTCAGAGCGCACTAAAATAAAACGTGTGTGTGTGGGGGGGGGAAATCAGCCTCCTCATCTCTTTCAGCGAAGCAGAACACACGTTTTATTATTATTAGTTTTAGGTCGTGTGTGTGGGTCGATTATCGTTATGTTTTGACGAGGACCGTGACGGCGTCTTAAACCTGTTGTGTGAGGGGAATCTCCTCTCGGAAAGTGACTCGGATGGACGTAAATGAGTTTTGTTTGTTCGTGTTGCAGGATCTGCGTGGGGGTGGTGGAGCCGAGATCAGACCATGGCGCGGTACGGGCCCTGCATCTTGAGGAACTGGATGATGAAGGACGGGCCTCCGGCGACGATCTGCGGCGGGAGCTGGCTCAGAGGGCAGTTCTCGATGCTCATGATGGACAGCTTGCTGCACAGCGCCAGCTCGAAGGGCAGACCGTGAAGGTTGGGGTTGTCGTTCAGGTACAACTCCTCCAGGTTCTCCAGAGTTCCTACAGCAGAGGAAAGAGATCAGTGATGGAAGGCCACGTGGACTCTGGGTCATGTGGTGCATTTTCTTGCTGTCGCTACTCTCTTAGGATGTAAAAGGTAAAACTACCATAATTGGCAGTTAGATGATTACAGCCGCTGTCTTTTTGGGGTTGCCAAATCTGTTATAATTGAGCAAACAGCTTATATCTGATATCACATTTGTTTCTGCTCTCAAGGCCTTTAAAACATAGCAATTCTTCGGTCCAAGCATTTTCTACAGTAACATCTCAGAAATCTCTCTGCTCCGAGCAGGGAGTGTGGAGTGTGTGTGGGAGGGGGAGGGTGTGACGTGTGGGAGTGAGCGGTGTGGAGTGTGTGGGAGGGGGTAGGGTGCGACGTGTGGGAGTGAGCGATGTGGAGTGTGTGGGAGGGGGGAGGGTGTGACTGAGGGTGTGACGTGTGGGAGTGAGCGGTGTGGCTGGTGGGAGTGAGCAGTGTGGAGTGTGTGGGAGGGGGTAGGGTGTGACGTGTGGGAGTGAGCGATGTGGAGTGTGTGGGAGGGGGGAGGGTGTGACTGAGGGTGTGATGTGTGGGAGTGAGCGGTGTGGCTGGTGGGAGTGAGCGGTGTGGGGGAGTGTGGTGTGTGGGAGTGAGCGGTGTGACTGGGGGTGTGGCTGTGACGTGTGGGAGTGAGCGGTGTGAAGTGTGTGGGAGGGTGTGATGTGTGGGAGGGTGTGATGTGTGGGAGGGTGTGACGTGTGGGAGTGAGGGGTGTGACTGGGGGTGTGGCTGGAGGGTGTGACGTGTGGGAGGGTGTGACGTGTGGGAGTGGGCGGTGTGACTGGGGGTGTGGCTGGAGGGTGTGATGTGTGGGAGTGAGCGGTGTGAAGTGTGTGGGAGGGTGTGATGTGTGGGAGGGTGTGACGTGTGGGAGTGAGCGGTGTGAAGTGTGGGAGGGTGTGACGTGTGGGAGTGAGGGGTGTGACTGGGGGTGTGGCTGGAGGGTGTGACGTGTGGGAGGGTGTGACGTGTGGGAGGGTGTGACGTGTGGGAGTGAGCGGTGTGACTGGGGGTGTGGCTGGAGGGTGTGACGTGTGGGAGTGAGCGGTGTGACTGGGGGTGTGGCTGTGATGTGTGGGAGTGAGCGGTGTGAAGTGTGTGGGAGGGTGTGATGTGTGGGAGGGTGTGACGTGTGGGAGTGAGGGGTGTGACTGGGGGTGTGGCTGGAGGGTGTGACGTGTGGGAGGGTGTGACGTGTGGGAGTGGGCGGTGTGACTGGGGGTGTGGCTGGAGGGTGTGACGTGTGGGAGTGAGCGGTGTGAAGTGTGTGGGAGGGTGTGATGTGTGGGAGGGTGTGACGTGTGGGAGTGAGCGGTGTGAAGTGTGGGAGGGTGTGACGTGTGGGAGTGAGGGGTGTGACTGGGGGTGTGGCTGGAGGGTGTGACGTGTGGGAGGGTGTGACGTGTGGGAGTGAGTGGTGTGACTGGGGGTGTGGCTGGAGGGTGTGACGTGTGGGAGTGAGCGGTGTGAAGTGTGGGAGGGTGTGACGTGTGGGAGTGGGGGGGGGGGGAGTGAGCAGTGTTGGAGTGGGGAGGGTGTGGAATGTGGCTTGAGGGTGTGGAGTGGTCTTCAGGAACATGAGATGGAGACAGCAGTGTGACTGCAGCCTCAGAAGCGTGGAGCTCATACCCCTGTATTCAGCACATACGCCTGGATGAAAAGTTCTACTTGTAGCTGAAACAATTGTTTTAGTAATTTTTCCTCTATGTGCTCAAACTCATTAAAGAAAATGCAGTTGTGTGTGTTTCCTTCATTTAAACATTTAACAGCAAATCTGAAGCTGGACGAGTGTAAGACTGAGGGTCGTCCTCGCTGCTCTCAGGTACGTTCAGTGCAGGTAAGAAGTTTACACTCACTGGTAAAGAACATGATCTCTGTAGTCTTGAGTTTTCTACAGCTGTGGTTTTTTCTGTGACTGAATGATTAGAACATGTTCATCTGTCGCTCAAACGTCAATGCATATTTTTTGAATTTTGTCACGTTCTGGAATTATGACAGGATCAAAAATGTACAGACAGCAAAGCTAATGTTTGATAGTGTCCCTTAGTTTTTTTTCTTTATTTATGTGATGTTGGTAGAAGGTTGACTCTTTGATCGTTCCTCTGGTTAGAACACGGGTTTAGGTGCCACATCTGCAGCGAAAGCTTCCTTCCCTCAAACCCATAGACTGTGGACACCAACACCTGTGTTCAAGCAGCTTCTAAGTTCTCATAGACTTTTCTTTTGGTGGTTTTTGGTTTCCTTTTCTCTCAGCAGCAGGTCATAGCTTGTGTTTTCTTCCTCACGCAATGGGGCCGTGCACTAGTGAGGGGTCGTCTTTCACACTTCTTTTATGTAGTTTTATTCAGACTTTCATTCTTCAATCACATGATTCCCACACAGACCAATTTTAACGTTAATTATGACAAAAGAACTAAGGACACGGGCCACGAGAGCTGAGGTGAAGCTACACATTGTTCATTATTGGTAATGTTAATAACGAACTAGTTGCACTGTTGGACGCTGTTAGGATCAGTAGTATCTTCTTAAAGAATCCCAGGTCTTTATAATTGAGTGCAGCTGCAGCCACTAAATAATCACTCATGGGGAAGGTAGTGGGGCAGTAACCTCAGTTTAATTAAACACTTTCTACAACACAGTTTAACATGTTGCTGTATGTATATTTATGACCTTTGTCATGGTTCCAGAAGGTTAATGTTTTTTGTGACAATGATGTGTGTTGGAATCATTCAGTCACATGAAGAGTTGTAGAAAACTCAGTAATGCAGTGATAAACATGTTCTTTAACAGTGTATGTAAACTGGGAGGGGGGAGGGATAGGGGTGACATGCCCCTGCCTGGATTTGAACACAGGACCTTCTGATCAGAGCTCCAACTCCTTACCTTCTGAGCTAAAGGAGCAGAGCGCTCAGCTGTCTTAAACTTACTATTATTTTCTCTAGTTGAGTAGAGGAGCTACTTTGGTCTGTAGTCCCCCTTTGCCCCCCCCCACTTGGGGTCAGTTTTTCACCAGGAGTATCACCATCACCAATGGAAAAATACCAAGTATGAATTAAAAAACACCATATTATATCATTCAAAACTGTAGAACGAAGCACACGTGATCTGCATAGCACACAATCACGTTTCCACGTATATTTTATCTTTTGTGCACTGATACGGTTTCTCTCAACTCTGCTTTCCACGTCCAGCTCTTTAATGTCCTAATATTACCCTTCGAGTAAAGCTTTAAGTTTAGTCATTGGTCTACTGGTTTTTAGATTGACAGCTCCTCCAACCAATCAGGTCACAGAACTGAAATATATTGTTAGTGGGTGACTGAAGCATGATCAATTAAATCCTTGCATCCAATCCACCCTGGAACAATATAGTTCAGTTCCGTAACCTGTGAATGTTCTCCATCTTCATACCTGTAAAACTTACCCACAGCAGCCACTGAAGTAACTCCCCTTCACCTGATTGGTAGAGACCAGCTGTCAATCTAGAACCAGTGGCCCAATGACTGTGTGTCACCAGATTAACACTCGACTCTAAGTGCAGGACGTGGAAACGAGAGCTGAAGGGAAAACAGTGTCAGCATCCAAAAAATAAAACCTACGTGGAAGCCATGATTGTGTGCGACGTCCTTCGTCCCACAGTTTTAAACAATATTAGATGAAATGTGTTTTCAGATTCATACTTACTGTTTTTCCATCGGCAACCGTGATACTCCTGGAAGAAAACTTACCTGTGTGTATGTGTGTGTGTGTGTGTTTACCGATCTCCTCAGGCAGGTGCTGCAGGAGGTTCTCTCCCAGTCCCAAGTGAGTCAGGTTGGTCAGGTGACCGATCCCTCTCGGCAACGTGGTCAGCTGATTGTTGGTCAAGACGAGTTTCTAGAAATAAAATCCTCATCTATTATTTCTGAATGTAAATGAAATGAAGAGATGTATCCTGTGTGTGTGTGTGTGTGTGTGTGGTTACCTGCAGGTCTTTCAGGTAGGCGATCTCGTTCGGGAGCGACTCCAGCTTGTTCTCCTCCAGGTCGAGCTCCCGTATCTTCCGCAGGTTCCCGATGCCGTGAGGTAACTTCTTCAGTAGGTTGTTGGATAATATGAGGACCTGCATGAGAGCAGTTCCACATCCATTAATTACTACCAGAGATACGAAGACATTCCTGCAGTTCAGATTTTGCGTTGTGTTTGTGTTGTGTACCTCGAGGGAAGCCAGGCCGCAGATGTCCTCAGGGATCTTGGTCAGCTGGTTGGTGGCGAGATTCAGCTCCACCATGCTGGTCCATGTGCCGAAGTCCAGCGGCAGCGACGTCAACTGGTTGTCCTGAAGGCAAAAAGAAGCACATTTGATCAGCAGTGTGATTCTCAGTTTGTGGATGAAATCATGAGTAAAAGCTCCCTTAATCAAGACAAAGAGAAACATGCTGCTCGTGTCTCTGCATCATTCTACTTCAGTAGAGGTAAAAATAAAACCACTTCTCTCTGATCCACAGTTCCTTACTTCCTCATCTCACCTTCATGTTGAGCTTGCTGAGGACTTTGGCTCGTGAGAAGATGCCGAACGGGATCTTGTTGATGCGGTTGTGCTCCATGTTGAGCGAGTAGATGGTGGAGAACTGCGACGGGCCGCCCACCGGATACGACTGGAAACAGTTGCGCGCCAGCGTCAGACTCGTCAGGTTCACCAGGCTCGAGAGAAGACCCTGTAGACCACCACAGGTACACGCATTCTAAACGTTTTCTACAGAAACATTACTAAAGAGGCGGAGAAAAGTCACATGACCCCTGAGAGAAACGCTGATCACAGCTAATCACAGTCATCATGTACTAACAGTCCTCTGTATGTTTATTCGGGGTTTTCCAACAGACGGGAGGAGATGAAGGGAAAAGGGGAAGGACGGCGGGTTGCTCGAACCTCAGGCAGCAGGGAGATGTTGTTGTTCTCGAGGTTTAACTCCTCCAGCTCCCGACACTTGGATAAAGATCTGGGGATGGCAGACAACCTGTTGTAGCGCAGCCCCAGACGGTTTATACTCGACAGATTGCCTGCAACAACCAAACACAATTCTTACTGAGAAAACCAAACTGGTGTACGTGTGAAATATGTTAATTTATTACATTTCAATTCATTAATATGCATCTTGTGTTTTGAATACATTTGTAAATATAGAATATTTTATTTCATTGATATTGATTTTCTTTTGTACGCTGAAGCAGTCAGATGTCCTGCAGCACTAATAAAGTTGTGTGATGAAGGAAAGCAGACCTGTTTAGTGGAACACTGTCTCTGACTGTCAGGTGTATGTGTGTGTGTGTGTGTCGTTAGTACCGATAGTCTCGGGAAGGTCCAGGAGCTCGTTGTGCTGTAGGTCCAGGTTGGTGATCTGCGTGCAGTTGCCGATCTCTTTAGGAAGGTGCTCCAGCTGGTTGTGAGCCACGTCCAGAGTGATCAGGTTACACAGCTCTCCTACAGAGAGAGAGGGAGATCAGATTTGTACAGTTACTTCAGTGATTCTTACTGCAGTTTGCATATTTGTTGAAGTGAACATGTTGGAACATACAGAGAAACTTCAGCAGCCCTGATTCTAGAAAACTTCCCCACAGAAATGTATTAATTTTTTTGTATGATGGTGATTTAGTACCACGTAAAAAAAAATCTGATTATGAAAAAGTAGCAATACGAGAATAAAGTCGTAATATTTCGAGGAAAATCACAGAATTGTGATGAAATTTCCGCTGTATAAAACGTATGTGAGAGATTTGGTTAAATCCTACTTTCAGTTCAAATTTAGCAATAACTTAATTCTTGGTCTCGTGGCGCATCAGACAAAAAAAAAACTGTCTCTTTTGTGCAGATTATCAATGGTTACATCTGCATGCTGTTAGAAATGGAGACGTTTCTTAAGAGACTCTGAGGATGATGATCAAAGAAATCGACCCTGTATGAGTTCAACCCCGACACGATCCCGTACTTCAGCCTGTCAGTACTTTATACTCATTTCAGTCTCACACACACACACACACACACACACACACTCGCGCGCTTCCTTTTTGTGAGAATGGTGTTAAAGAAAGGCTTGTGGAAGAATGTGGTGATAAATGTAGGTATGAGCCCAGAACCCCGTGTGTGTTTGTCTGTAAAGACGCTCACCGATCTCAGCAGGCAGCTGTTTGATCTTGTTCTCGCGGATGCTCAGCATGGTGAGCTTGCTGAGGTTGCGGATGTCCTTCTCGACGGCGGTGATGCGATTGAAGCGCAGGTACAGCGTGGTGAGGGACGTGAGGCGGTAGACCACGGCCGGGATCTCGCGCAGCTTGTTGTGCCGCAGGTCGAGCATGCGCAGCCGCTTGAGGTTGTCGAGCGAGTCGGGCAGACTGGTCAGCGAGTTCTCGCTCAGCGCCAGCGTCGCCAGGCCCGACAGGCAGCCCAGCTCGGCCGGGAGGCTCTGCAGCTTGTTGCTGTACAGGTAGAGCTCGGTGAGCAGCGTCAGCTCCTTGATGGTGGAGGGGAGCAGGTGGATGGAGCGCTTGGACAGGTCCAGGCGGGTCGAGTTCTCGTCTCGGCACTTGGCGAGCTCCTTGGCCACCTCGGCGTTGCTGGACTTCTTGCGCATCCCGGTCGAGGGGTTCGGCCGCTTAATCGTGTTGTCCACGGAGAAAGCGACGGCCGGCGGCGCCCCGCTCGAATCCTTCTTCCCATCTTTGGCGTCTTTCCCTTTGGTTTTGGGCTCCTTGCCGTCCTTCCCGAGGCCGGTGGGCCCCTTGTGCTCCTTGTCGCGCTCTTTACCCGAGAGCGCTTTGGCCTCCTTCTCTTTGCAGTCTTTGTCTTTGCCTAAAGCGCTGCTCATGGTGAAAGCACTTCGGCCCGACGGCGCATGAGCGTCTCTTTCTCTCTCCCTGGTTCGCTCCTTTCGTTCGTGAATAAAAATCGCTTAAAAAAAATGGCCGCTATACTCCGGCGCGTGAGCACATAACTGTGCGCGCGTGTGAGCGGCGTGCGTTCGGCGATGGGCGGCGACACCCGTGCGCTCCTGTGCCCATTAACACTCGGCGAGAGAGAGAGCAACGTGACGGGAGGCGAGCGGCCTCATGCTCGTCTGAACTGTACAAACTCCCTCGACTCGATCACAACAGGGCAAAACACACGGGGCAGAAGACGTCGCATCTTTCACGCTGAGCTGGAAAACACAGAACACAAACACACATTTAATAAGATTCTTGACGCGTATGTGCTTCTTTATAAACGAAACCCCCGCGTGTGGTGCCCGTGTGTCTGTGTGTACACCAGTGTGAGCCGCTTCAGCAGAGTCTGTTTACAGAACCACAGATTTATAGACGCGTACGAACGCGCTCTCGTGAAAACTCTCCGCTGCTTGTTCCTGCGCGTGTGTGCGACGGCGTGAGTTGTCGGTCCGAGCTCAGATCAGAACTTCAGAAAGGTTAATGCCGCTGAGAATAATCTTTGCGTGCGCTCTTCAAAGCCGCGACTCCCTGCAGGTTATGAGACCTTTATAGCTTAAAAATAAATAAATTCAGCACCTTTTTAAAGAAAGCGGTAACACAGTGAGTGTGTGTGTGTGTGTGAGTGTGAGAGAGTAGCGATGTGTCCAACAAACACTGATGACATATTTGAATTGAAGAAGTGCGAGTTGCTGTTTAATTCCTCTTATAAACACAGAAAAGATGATTTACATCGTTTACAAAAGCCTCTGTTTTCACACACAGTTCACGCTGTGACACGAAAACGCTGGTTTGAAAGCGTATTAATGTGGACACCGCAAATACAGACAACAAGCACTCGCCTCATCGAACCCACAACCCCATGGCAAATCTATGAACTCCCAAGGGGCGGCGTTAAGTGTGTGTGTGTGTGTGTGTGGGGTCTGGCCCTTGTCACATGTCTCGCTAAACCAGAAGTACCACTAAGACGCAGGTTTATTCTGATCTGACAGCTGGGCGTGTTCACTACTTTTAAGAACAAGCTACGGCCAAAAGTAGAGGGACACCAATCCATGGTTCTTCCCCGAACTGTTCCCACAAAATCGCAGACACGCGGTCGTATAAGACGTCGTTGGATGTTTGGAGCATGAAATTTTCCCTTCACCTGAACAAGGAGACTCAAAACCTGCGCTAGCATGACCACGTCGTTCTGGACAAAGTCGGTGCCTTGAAGATTTTTTACATCAGCTGGGAGATCTCCTGCTATAGAGCTCCATCCCTATTGAACATGATGAATGTGAACGCTGACTGAACCCCAGACCTCCTCACTACATCTCCATCAGTACCTGACTTTAATACCCCTGTGGCTGAATGAAATCTAGTCCCAGAAAAGAGCAGATTATAACAGGGAATGTAGAGTCTGATGTAAAATACAACACCAAAATATTCAGCACACACACACACACACACACACACACACACACACACACACTATAAACAAAACTCCATTAAACAAAGACACTAAGAGTAAAGAGTGAAGTGAAACTGTGTGTGGAGGGTGAAGCCGGGAGATCAGCAAATGGGTCAAACGGCATAACTTATGCTCCTTATCCTGCATCTCTGATGAGAGAGAACGAACACACACACACACACACTTCTAGTCTGGATTCTTAAAGCAGGCCTGATGTGACACATTTCTGAGGATCGGCCTTGAACAGCGAGCTCACCACCACGCAACAACACACACTCACCCTGACCTTATCTGGGGAGAGAAAGAGAGAAAGAGAGAGAGAGAAGACCACAGAGTGAGAGAGAGAAAAAGTTCAAGAAAGAAAAGAGACAGAGAAAGTGACAAAAGATTGACAGCGACAGAAAAAAAATCAAGACAGAGCGAGAGTATAACCAAAAGAGAGAAATAAAAAGAGGTCAGAAAAGAAGAGAAAAATAGAGTGAAGGATATTAAGAGATAAAGTTAAGAGAAACAAAAAAATATGAGACAGACATCAAGAGAGACAGACAGACACAGAGAGAGACACAGAGAGAGACACAGAGAGAGACACAGAGAGAGACACAGAGAGAGACACAGAGAGAGACACAGAGAGAGACACAGGTCTGAAACTACAGCATGTTACAGTGAAGTTGTAGATGTAGCAGAAAAGTAGTTGTGATGAAGCACGTAACAGTCCTAAGCATTTCTCTCTCTCTCTCTCTCTCTCTCTCTCTCTCTCTCTCTCACACACACACACACACACACATTTAATAATAATTAAACTGTTGCAGATGATCTTGAAGCAGGTTCCTCCCACTGCTGGAGTTGCTCCTCGGAAGCTCTGCTCACCACACCACCACCGCACGACTACACAATGCCCCGACACACGCCGTACGCCTACACACTCCCTCAGCGCAAGCAGAACGACTGCACACTCCCTCTGTCTTCCTGTCCACCACAGCCTGAGAGCCGGTGTGTCGCAGTGATTGACAGGTGTTAGCCCCGCCCCTCAGGAGACGCACCTCTTGTTGCTCTTGGATGCCCCTGAACATGGATTTCTTGTCTTTAAGTTGTTCACACTGAGATGCTGTGAAACGATTACATCTGCATTATTGTTTTTCACGTTATAATATGTACTAAACGAACCGGGGCAAATTCTGATTCGCCTGCACGTTACAGAAAAACGTCATTCCACTCGCAGAACCCTGAATATAACACTAGAAAGCCAGAGGCCCCGCCCACAAACTTCACGTGCATCGGTTACTACACAATTTTCTGACCACCGGCTTCGGAATCCTGGTCCGTTTTGAAGCTGATTGGCTGTGAGGTGAAGGAACAGTGTGTGAGCGGTTATATGACGTTTCCTCAAGCGCTTTCAAGACAAAACACCGAACTTTAAATCATATTTGCACACGCCCATTTCAAGCCTGTGAAGAAATCTCGACGTTCAACCAGGCGTGAAACTAATCACTCCAACAAGCAGATTCCACACACCTATATTAAGTGAAACCTTCTGTATTTTTATTCCCCAGTAAACACTTCTAGGAGATGAGAAGTTGAGGGACGTTACTGGAAACAGGGGCCCATGAGAGCACCAAGATCTCCTGAGGAACCAGTAAGAGAACAGGCTGAGACTTCTCCTCTCATACAGGCTCAGGATATGAAAAGAGGGAGGGGGAAAAAAACACAATCATATAAACCCATGGAAAACTAAAACCAAAAATAGCCATTTTCGCTCTTTCTCATTCATTTATCATTAGATATTAATATTAATCTTCGCTACAACTACAGCTTTAACCCATCTTCACACCCGCATTCAGACAAACCCCGCCTCCGGGACTCAACCAATTGGCCAGGCGACACGTCTGTTTCCCAAACCGAGCGCAAAAACGAGCAATCAGCCAATCACGAGCGGGAGGCAGAATCGTCACAGCCAATCAGCACCCAGAAGGCGGGATTTGTCTGAACACGATTGGGTTAAGAAAAAATAAAATACCTCAGTGTCCCAGTACGTCCCCGCAGTGACAGCGATTCGGGATCATTTTAACCAGAAATTCATTAAACAAACAAACAGCTGTTATATTATAAATATTATTATTAAATACAGCGTTCGGCTAAATACATTCTCGAGTTAGGAAACGGGCAGTGACGTGAGCGGGCTAACGCTAGCTAGCGTTAGATAACAAACGAGTTCAAAATAAAATAAAACCACCGCGTCATTATTTATATTTAAGATAATTTATAATACAACTTGAAAGTGTCTTCGGTGTAGATTAATAGGATAAAATCGAAAAAAAGAAAAGAAAAGAAAAAGAGCAGAGGTTTTGAAGCTAAGCTAAATGTCCGGCTGTTGTAGGAAAGGCCTCGAGTCGAGCCGCGGTGTCGCGTGAGTGCAGCGTCCGCGCCGCGGTGAGGTGAACGCGGCGAACAGGCGAACCGTCATTCGGTCATTAAGCAACGCTGACAGCCGATAACCATGTTGGATTATTTTTGCGGGTAAGAAATTCTGAAAGCGGGCGGTGTTTTCTCTACACTGTGTAAAAGAAAAAGCCCCAACACACATACACAAGCTGCGCGCGCACACACACACACAATTATATATATATATATATATATATATATATATATATATATATATATATATACACATATAAACACACACACACACACGGAGACACAGCGGCCATTCCGGGGCTGAACAAAAGGAGCGTTTTAAACCGCATACGAGCTCCGGTTAAACTACCTGCGAATCCAGACGCTGCGTTCCCGGGACATTTCGGCGTTCGCCGCGGTTAATAAAATCTCCAGCGCCGAGCGGCGGTGTGTGTGTGCGAGTATAAAAGTGTATTTTACCTTCAGTGGTGTCGCTCCGCCATCCTCCGTTTCCTCCTCCTTCCCCAACACCGCCACCGCCGCTGCAGCGCGAGCAAACCACGCCCTCCTGGAAGCCCCGCCCCCACCCACAAGCCACACCCCATCTTTTTTTTTTTTTACTCGGCCTCTCTCCCCCACCCTTCCTGTCGGCTCAATGACGTCACGCAGGCCGTCTTTCATCCCCAAATATCGCGAGATGTTGTTTAGTAAGCTTCCTTACACCAGCGATATTCTCGCGAGACCTCATATACATTTCTTTTTCTGACACGTATTTACTTTTTATACTATTTCTAAAACATGAAATGTTTCCAATCTTATTAAATACTATAAAGTCGTTCGCTTTCTTGGGGTATATTTTATATATATATTGTGCTGTGATCAACAATATTTAATAATTATAATAAAAATAATAGTAATGCTTTGCAAGCATCACTTTTATTATTAATAATTAATAATAATGTTTTATATAATGTTGATAATGAAAAAACGCAAACATAAAAATACCAACTTAACGATAAAAAATATTAAATAAATATGCAAGTGTATAAATTGTATGTAATTTATAACATTGCATATTTATTTTAGTTGTTATCGTTAAGTTGGTATTTTTATGTTGCGTTTTTTCAACAACATTGGAGATTATGTTTTTACTATTTCTATTTTTCGGATATTTAATATATATATATATATATATATATATCAAATAATTGCTTTATTTAACAAGTGTAACACATCGCAATAGCCGCCGTGTGGCAGCACTGAGCACTCGATCTCAAAATACGCTGATGAAGAAGAACAGCATGGCAACTGCTTGTAGAAGACCCGATTCCAATTCACCCTCTGTCCCCTGTACATGTGCACTACACAGAGCCTAAAGTAGTGCACGCTTCTATAGCTCTAAGTGCACTTTAAATCCTACACAGAGGAATTCGAGATTCGGTCAAGTAGAGACTCGGGGGTGTAAACAACAGACGGTAATCTTTTAAATGCCTTTATTGTATTTATTTCCATTTTTAGGTCCAAATTATCGGTTCAAAAACAAATTTTGTATCTAATTTTTACATTTATCAAAAATAATAATTAAATTGCATTGGAGTAAAGCTAATAAGCTTACCGACATTGTCAGGATTTCGGATTATTTATTCAATTCTTTTACTGAACGCATACAAATTAAATGACAATGAAATAAGAGGCTAAAATGGCGGCTAAAAGATAAACACAGAATAAAGACCGAGTTTAGAGCGAATAAAATAAACGAGGATTGGAACGGGGCAGTTTGGTTCTGTACGATATATCGTTTGTTTTCCGGTCATCACGATATCTGTGTTTCGATACTCACATATCGCGATATGCAAACAAGTCGTTTACCTGTGTTAAATGTGTATCTGGTGTCTAAGAGAACATGTTTACCTGCAATTTGTTTTTCTTTTGTGATTTATTTTATTGAAAGGTGTTGATCGAGGAGCTTCGGGATGCCTGAAGTGAAGTCGGTTTTCAGAGAGGTTTTACCTAAACAAGGTGAAGCGGCAGCACTCACGGCTTCTGTGTATGGTACTAATGGTGATGTAGTGGTATATGGATTATGTAAACACAGTGTGTGCGTGTGTGTGTGTTGTAGGTCAGCTGTCCGTGGAGGACGTCCCTGTGCTGGTCCTCTGCAAACCCAAGCTGCTGCCCCTGAAGTCAGTGACTCTGGAGAAGCTGGAGAAGATGCAGCAGGAGGCGCAGGAGCTGATCAGACAGCAGGAGGCGGCGCACAGGGAGCAGCAGGAACACGAGCAGTAGGACGAGTGGAAAAAGAGGCCCAGGGCTTCCTCATCATCACCTAATTTAACACATCACTGCAATGCATTAGTTTTCTTTTTGAATCCTTTATAAAACACTTGGAATTGACAAGAACTCTGGTATTTATTGGGGGTTAAAACACAATAAATGAAAGAAAGGGAGTCTACAAATAAACACTAATGTAAAAAGAACTCTAGCTGTAATGTCCCACTTTTGTTTGTCGTTTATTCCTCCGTCTCTGACGAGTCACTTCACGTTTTTAATATCAGATGTAAATCTCGAGCGGATCTTCTACAATGTGCTCGTTTCTCGTGTATGGATTCTAACGACAGCGTGATGAGATTATTTTTATGCCTGCAGGAAAGAAAGTTAAAGTTAAAGAAAAAACAATTAAAACATCCGTTTCTTTTTAAAGCTTTATTTTTATTTTTTTAACCATTTTCAACAAACAGCGAGAACATCCGGTGAAACATCCCCACGTCAGTGTTTTTCAGACAAAAATATAAAAATATTTTTATTTTTATCCCCCAACGAAGCTTGGGTGAAAGAATCGCTTCACATTTCTCCGTATTGCTGTCTTCTTGTCTGTTGCATCTGGTGAATGGAGGTCTTCGGAAGACCGAGCGGAAAAACGAGGACGCGCGTGAGAAAGTTCAGGCAGATTGCGGAGAGAAAGAAAGAAAAACCCTATTTACTTTATAAACACTGCTAAGGTGAGAATGCCGACAAAGCGGATTTTGCGTTATACATGCTGGATAAGTGAAGTCAGTTTAAACATCGTCTGGCTCGAGTTATCCTGCAGGTCGAGTTGGATATTTGGTGATGTTTTGCGGAGTGGCAGTGAACTGAACAATACAAAAAAACCTGCAAGGAGACTGGCACTTTTTCAGGGTTGTAGCTTATCTGGTCACCTTAATGGTGTATTGGGGGAGGGGGAGGGGGCGTTTGTTCCACAGCGGTGTTCCTTTGCGTAAGCTCTACATTCGTCAGGAGAGAGAGAGAGAGAGAGAGAGAGAAAGATATATACATATACATATATATATACCTAAACCTGTAGGATACACACACGTATGCAGTTTTTAGACGAGTAGCACTAGTTTCCTCAAAACGCAGCAGACGACGAAGTGGACACGGGACGCAGACGACTCAGTAGGTTTCGAGTTTGACGAGTCCGCCGTCTCCTTCACTGACGAACCTCTTCCTTCCTCTAAAAAAAAAAAAAAGAACATGATTAGCTTATAATCATTTAGTTGAAAAAATATGTAGTAATGTTTTTTAATTCAGGGGTCAAAATGAAAGATTTGGCGTTGACTTACATGCTTGAGTTAAAAACAAAACGTATAATCGACACGTACCGACAAGGACACAGGTCTCGGAGTTTTTTGTCGATGACTCCAGTGGTGAAGCTTTTGTCCACAAAGTGCTCCAGGATGGAGTACGCACACGGCACGTCAATATTTATATCAGCGATGTCCATGTACACTCTCTCGTAACCCTAACACGAGCAAAAACACACACGCACACACACATCAATACACAGTCCAACATGTTCTTCGTTTCAAAATTCCACACTGTTCCAGACTTTAAAAAAAAAAAAAAAAAAAAAATGTAACCTCTGAAATAATGATTTTAAACTGTATCACACGTAACAATCTCAGAGTTTAAATTCCAACTGTAACACGCGTTACGTTACAATTTCCGACATAATAAAGACAACAGATTTGAGCAACAGGTGTTTGCAGCGCAAATTCGTTTGACATAAACGAATTCACTTTGTCACTTAACAGCAAAGAATGTTTTTTTTTTTTTGTTTTTTTTTAGAAGAAAGAACGGTGTTTTAAGAATGTATCCGGAAGAATGTATAATATTATATATTATAAAAATAATCATTTTTTTTTTTACAATTTCATCATTTTATATTCGCTGTGGCGCCCCCTAATGAGAGAAGACGAAAAAAGAAAAATCTTTCTAGATGTGTCCAGCAGGTGGCATCATACCCTTCTCATTTGGTCCAGAGTGATGACTGAGGAGTCGAAGAGAGATTTCAGCAGCTTGAGGATCGACTGAAGCGTCGTGTCTCCTTTGGATTCCAGAACCATGATTATAGCCTGGGAGAAGAAGAGCAACAATTAGCGTTCGTTTCTAAATAATTACCACAACCGCCGCAATCCCCAACGAGGATGGAAGATAATCTGTGAAATCCACTGGGCACTTTTAGAGTACCAAAGATTTCCCTACAAAAACAAATTTTGCTCGTGGATAAACGATAAACTCGCTTCGTGCTTCTAAAAAGTTACCTCGTAGACGAACTCGTGATGGAAGTGCGGCACCTCGAGCTCCCGCAGGCATCGCTCCGCTTCGGCCGTGTCGCCCGAGAGCACGTACTCCTTCAGCAGCAGGTTTACCTGAGGAAATCAGACGTACTTTTTTTCTAAGCACAATGTCAGCGTTTTTCAGAATCTTGTTGCAGAATAACCATTTCAACATTTTCATAAACATTGAAAAACCACGGGGGATGCAAACTTTTGCACGCAGCGCTAAAAGCGCATTTCAGTCCACTGAAGAGGGAAATAACTCGGATCTATTTTTACTATGAAATGTGTACGGTGTACGGGCGTAATCGTTCGTGTCGAAATAAACGAGTGGGCGGAGTCCTGACCTCTTTGATAAGTTGATTGACAGGTCTCTGGCCTCCCCCTGAGCCCCAGAGGTTATCGATCTTGAGTGCCGCCTCCTTGCTCATCTTCAGCAGGACGGCAGCACGGTCTAGAGCAGCCCTGTCAATCAAACAAGAAATTTGCACTGTATAAGTGTGTGTGTGTGTGTGTATATAAGGGGTTGCCAGGTGATCGGCTTTGACATTTCAACCGAACCGACACCCAGTGAAGGTGTGCTCCATTCACACACACCTGCCGTGCTCACAGTCCACTCTGCCTTTATAGCCATCGATGTAGGTCTTCGAGAGAATCTGATCTCCGACAGCTCTGGCAATGAACTGACCGACCAGCTGCAAACAAACAGAAAATAAAGAGATAAACATTTCATAATCAAAACGCTGAAGCTGAATCGTGTAGATGGAGATTTCAGTCACGATCACCAGGTCCTACATCTCAGAACCTCGGAAAATAAAGCGACGAGTCGTAATCATTAAAAAAAGGTACTTTTGTTACGTCCAATTCCACATCGAGTCCCCTGTTATAAAGACCTCCACTCTTCTGGGAAGATGGTCCACTAGATTCTGTGCTCATTCATCCACAGGGGTGTTTAAGTAAAGTCTGGTAGATGTTCAATAGGGTTGGAGCTCTACAGCAGGAGATCTTCACTAGTGGCTTTGTGCATCGTCATGCTGGTTTGAGTCTCCGAGTTCAAGTGAAGGGAAAATTCCATGCTTATTTTTGTGTGTGTGTGTGTGTGTGTGTGTGTGTGTGTGCGCGCCCACAGAATATACTGTACATCACAGCAGTCGAGTCTGTGGTTGATCATGTGTGCCTTGTCTGCACAATATCACTTTCCTTTTTATTTTTGACTAAACTGAAAGTAAAGCTTGCGTGTGAAAACGTGCGTCTCGCTGTAATACAGCGCACGGGTCTTTTATTAACACGTCAAGATTCATAAACCGTTCGAAAGCTACGAACCTTTTAAAGACCCCTCAGAAATGTGTGGAGGATTATTGTAGACGTACTGTATAACCTCGTTTTAACCCAAACACAAACGATTTATATTCATTGTACTAAATATTTACACAAACTAAATCCATCTATCGTGCAAATCTTCAGCCACACACACACACACACACACACACACACACACACACACACACAGAAATAGAACAATGTGTGATCAGTGTGGACAGAATCTGCCACAAGACAATTTAAATCTTATCAGGATCAACCTACAGGGTGAGGAAACAGTCAGGTCGAGTGTGTGTGTGTGTGTGTGTGTGTGTGTGTGTGTGTGTGTGTGTGTGTGTGTGTGTGTGTGACCACAGTGTTGATCATTTGTCTGGTTTACTCAGACAGTGAGGGGATGAGCAGTGAAAAAGTGTTTTGTTGTGGATTTAGCGAGAAGAGGTTCTGATGAGAGAAAAGCGCTGCCTCGGCTTTTCTGTTCTGTGGCTCAGCTCAACACACACGCGCGCGCGCGCGCACACACACACACACACACGCCTGTATGCATAGATCTCATATTGTGGAATGTCAGTCAAACACATCATTAGAATATTAGGCCACACCCATTTGTACACTTGGGTTATTTGTTTGTGTGTATATTTTTTCGAACTCCTCGCTGTGATTGGTTACCTGTGGCGCCGTGGGCGTGTCCAGCACCAGGTCAGGCAGCTCTTTCAGGAGCTTGTGGAAGGAGGCTTCGATGTCGGAGCGGCTCAGGACGCGACCACACAGGCGAGACAACAGGAGGGACGTGAGCTCTCGCTGACTCGCCTTGGCCTCCAACGCCAGCGAGACGGCCAGGAGCGGCACGTCGCTGCGCATGGAGCCCAGATTCAACTCTCCTAATAACTCCTACACACGGGGAGAGAGAAGTCAGGAACACGTGTGAGTGTGGGCGTGTGGATGAGATCGTGAACAGCAGCTCTGTAATCCTGCACTGACGCCACGCTACTCAGAGACCGAAGGATTAAAGAGGAGACAACGCTTTGAGGAAAAATCGCTCCCCCCTTCGTACCGCGACTTCGTTGGCGTCTCCGTGCTCGAAGTACTCCTGGACAATGGGCGTGACCGTCCGGGTGAAGTTGTCCTCGTCCAGGGGTGGCACCACCGTCTCGTACACGCAGTTCTCCTGTACACACGAACAACAACAACGGTTTGAGCTACTCAAATATTTGGACACCCACCCATTTGGGCTTCTTCAAAGATAAACACAAGCTTCAATCATTCTGTTGTATTTAAAGTCTACACTTCAAGTCATGACATAATGAATATTTTTGATGCGTAAGGCAGTAAAGAAGATCATCCCCCCCCCCCCCCTCCTCCATCATCAAATCCAAAATCCTAAAATTACGGTTTACTTGATAAGGAGATCGACGGTCATGTGACGTGGGAACAGCCGTAATTACGAGCATCGTCTCGTGTGTGTGTGTGTTTATTAAACTTTCCCAGTCATTTCATAAAGCTGACCGCATAATAACCAACGCCACGTCAAAGACGTCGAGGGGTTTGAGCAGACGCTTCTGCTGAAACGAGTCTCATTAAGCAATGCAGGAGTGACCGTGTGTGTGTGTGTGTGTGTGTGTGTGTGTGTGTGTGTGTGTCACTCTGACGTCATGCCTGGACCACCCTGGTGCTGAGACAAAACCCTCTACCTGATCTTCGTCGTAATTTGGATCACGGACGTCGACCTCCTCGACATCGTACACCTCTCCTGGTGTTCCCCACACACCTTTACCTCCAGCGCCACCTACACACACACACACACACACTAATGAGACAAACAGTGCGTACGTGCTGGATTTGTGTATTCACATGCACGTGATTCACACTGAGCCTAGCGCAGCCGAAATGCACGCGCACACACACACACACACACACACACACACACACACACACACAGTTCCTGCCTCTGCCTTACACAAACACACACCCTCTTAACATTATTTTGTCACGTTTGTTAAACATAGTTTTAATGTCAATTAGTGCACCATGTGACACTAAACACACAGCAGATAATACACACCATTTAATGTAGCGAGAGTGTGTGTGTGTGTGTGTACATACACATGCCTCGTCTCCTCCCACTAGACAGAATTACACAACAGTCTGCCTTATTGTCTATTACACAATCAAGAGCGAACAAGAAACAAAAGACAGATCACACACACACGAGCATGACAGCAAGATAGATAGATAGATAGATAGATAGAGATAGATAGATAGATAGATAGATAGATAGATAGATTAGATGATAAAAAGGGAAGGGTTTCTCTAAGTGCGACCTCCGCAGTCACTCCTACACTGTAATCAGATCTGCAGCTTCACACTCCACATTCCTGCTGGTTTTCTCCCCGACAGCAGTCGAGGTCGTGGTGGATCGTCTCCATCTCCAACGATCCGCTGTGACGGAAAATAACGTTCACACCGTCCTTCACAGCCGGTACAAAAACCGAATCCACCTGCGCAGCCGAAAATCCTACCCACGTGGTTCTTCCCCAAAATGGAAGACACGTGTTAAATTTTATGGTGTTTCAAACTTGTTCCAGCATGAAGACGTGACGAACGTGAACAATGACCCCGCCCTGGACCTCCTCACCTCGCCCTCAATCACTTTACTAAACACTATTATGGCTGAATGAGCACAGAGCTCCACGAGCACACAGGGAAACCGAGTCGAACATCTACACAGACGAGTGGAGGGAATGAAGACATTTATAAAACGAAACACTTTCACTTCCCTAAAAAAAAATAAAAACCCACCCAAGTTTGAGCCTCTGCTCGACAGCACTCAAAGCTGTATATTGTTGTGTATTTGTGGCCAAAGAATCGTCTGGTTACTTCTGCTCTCGTCTACACTGTTATACCGTAACTGTGCAGAATCAGACACAAGACGGAGATTTTCCTCCTGCTGCACATCCCTCACATACAGAAAAGGCAAAGCTTTAAATAGCCTGAGCGTGCGTGCGCACACACACACACACACACACACACACACACACACACACACACACACACACACACACACACACACTGAGCGGAGTTCACTACATATAGACTGAACAAAGAACCAGAGTCACAGACAGAAAAAGAAAAACGGAAAGGAGGCAGACACTGAAAATGACAAACGCACAAAAAAACCCCAGAAAAATCCCCCAGCGATCCAGAAAAAAACGTACGTGCTGGTACAAACCCCTTGTGCGTGAGCAGGTTACCATAGAAACCAAGTGGCGTTAAAGCCGGCACAACTTTCAGCCTGGTGTGAAATGGTTTGACCAATCAGAATCGAGAATTCAGCAACGCTGGTGTATAGAAACGGGAGTCACGTGTAATATAATTATGCATAAACGGAGGTTGAGGGTTTAGCGAGAACACGGCCAGACTGCACCTTTACGTCTTTATCCCCTGTACTGCAGGTTCCTGAGGGTGAGGGTAGAGAAAAGAAAAGTCAGCTCTTAAATGTTTTATTCCCCTCCCTCGTACCTTTCTTCGGCAGGCCCCTCCCTTTGCCCAGGCGTGACCTGCGGTCCAGGATTTTGCCCTTGGGGCTGGTGGGGGGCGCAGAGGAGCGTGAGGCGTCCCCGTTCTCGCTCAGCGAGTCTCCCCGGCCCGAGTCTCTGGACGAGTTCTTGCGGAGGCGCCGCTTGGCCTTGGCTTTGAGTCGAGCCTCGTGCACCGTCCCCACCGGTGCCGTGACCCAGTTCCCGTCGATCTCATCGTTGTTGCGGGAGCCGCGTTTCTCCTCGCCGCCCGACTGATACGAGTCGCTCAGATCGTCCGCTTCTGCACAAAGGGAGAGAATGTTCTCAGACTGAAGATAAACAGACGTTATCACACGAATGAGACGCACGAGGAAACTAATCGGCTCGGTTCAAACGTATGATTTTGTACCGCATTTGTTTTACACTGTTGTCCTTCACTTATTCATTCATTTATCTTTTTTATTATCTATAATCATGAGATCATCAGGACAAAATGTCAATAAATGAAACCCAAAAGCAACAGTCACTCTACCAGGAGTGCACTAGATAGTGTGTAATCAATGTGTAATCTAGGGCCCTAGTGAAGGGAGAAGTGATCGGTTTGTGACGCGGCCCTCTGAAGTAAACAAACTGTAAAGTGTATTAAAGACACACGTACCGACCGGGTTGGCGTTCAGCCAGGCCTCACAGTCCGCTGCCATGACTTCCAACCGACGTGCAGGCAAAAAAATACCAATCAATTAATCAATCAATTAATCAATCTCCAAAACCCTAAAAAAAAAAAAAAAAAAAAAAAAAAGAATAAACAATTTATAAAGACATTCATTCATTCCGCGTTTCAAATCAACAGCCTTCTCCACTCGGACACGAGTCCCGACATGCCGCCGCAGCTCGTCGAAAATGTTCCCGTGAAATGGTAAGCACATTTTAATCTCACCTAAATAAAACTATAAACTTCTTGTCCAGTCAGAAAATAATAATGAACTGCTTTATATCGGTTATATCGCTCATGCTCCAGTGGAACCTCGGGTTTGTTGTGTATACACGAGCAGCAGAAGCGCGTTTCCCAAACCGACACACACTCAAGCACAGAGTGCACTCCGGACACCGTAGACGTCATTCTGTGGAGCAGCCTGCGTAGGCAACCTAAATAGAGGGAGCGACTGCATTTGACACACGACCACTAACAAACCTGCGTCAGCCCCATTTAACAATCGGATGCGGTTGTTTTTCTTTCTTTAGACGAACGCGTTGTACACGGACAAACCGCTCACTATGCGCAAATAAAACGCAGAATATGCGCGGAAAAATACAAGAATACACTTTAAACACATTACCTCTGTTCACTCTCCGAACGCAGCACCTTTTCTCCGTGCAAACGCTTTACCTTCGCTCTGCCCAGCAACTCAGTGACGCAGGACCGCCCCACGCGCGCTCTGATTGGCCCGTTTATTTCAAGTGCTGACGCCAAGGCGACCAATCGGAAGCGCAGGTTGAGGAGGGCGGAATTTTAGGGGCCTTCTGGTGTTTTCTGTAGGCGCGCGCGCTCTCCGCGTGTTGTTCACGGAGACACCTGGCGGCCGACGTGGAGAAGCGCAACCAATCACTGCATTACGTCATGATTGATTATTGACTGACGCGGACGTAACCAATCAGAACGGGTGGATTGGGGAGGGGCGGGATTTCGAGAGCTTTACCCGTTTTCTAAACCGCGTATATGTATATCGCGCTACCTGGCGGCCGATTTAGAAAGTGCAACCACAACCAATGCATTATGTCATGGTTTTGACTAAACACTATCAGAATCTTGTGCATTAATATATATTTAATTTGTAGATGAATATGTATTAAATTATAAATTAAATATCTTTTCATAGCGTTTCTCTCGAGTGCACTGCTTTCAGGAGTGTGTTGGAGTTTCTGTCTAATCAGATTTTAGATTTGCACAAAAACACACAGTTTGCCTTCATTTCAAAACACCAGGAAAAACTTAATGCATTAACAAAATGCGCAAAAACCCCGGGATCATTCTGAGGTGAATATCGACGCTTGTGCTGGAGATGAAGCATGCGGGAGGTGCGGCTGTGGCTACAGTGAAAGGAGACTTCTTGAATTGTGTTCATTTGGTGTATGAGATTCCTGTGTGTGATGCAGCGCCCTGTTCTACTGCATTTCTCTATAATATTGATGGTTTCTACAGTCGTGGCATCATAATGATGGTATTAAGAGGTGGATTGATTCAGTAACTGAAGTTTACTGTTTACAAACAAAACAGAAAGAAATAATCTCTTAATAAAGAGCAATTATTGCATTAGAACCTTAGTTAGATATAATAATCTCATGAAAGTAAAATATCTGATTTATATAAATCAATAAATAAGACTTGATGGCGTGTGAGGCGAGAGGAAATAAAATAAAATAAATTAGCAAATACAAAAATATATTATCATTTTTTTTTAAAAGGGAAATAACAGTAATTAAATATGTACATTATTTCAGAAACTTATCCACATTTAATAGTGAATCGAAAATATTACAAATAGTAATTATAAAATGTACATAAAGTAAAATGTGTAAAACACTAAGGAAAAATATTTGCAGTGTGAAATATTATTGATTAAAAAAAAATGAAAAAGGGATATATTCTGTATTTATTTCCAATCTATAAATATTACTAATGTTTTACTTTAGCGTCTTCACACACACACACACACACACACACACACACACACACACACACACACACACACACACACACACAAATACTACGCTAGAATTTCTCCAAAAGTTTATTCAAATTTTTGCATCTGAGTGACAATTTTTTGAGAAAAAACAGTCGCATTTCAAAAGCATTATTTGAATAATAATAATAATAATAATAATAATAATAATAATAATAATAATGGTGTAGAAAACCTGAGGAAGAAAAACCTCCCACAGCCCGTCCCCCTGACTGCAAACTAGCATCACACACACACACACACACACACACACACACACACTTTATTCTGTACATAGATCCTCCTCAGACAGGAGAACCTTCACACATGGTCCGGTTCGAGTAGCACTGCTTCTGAAAAGAAAAAAAAAAAAAAAACATGTAAAAAAAAAAAAAAAAAACATGTAAAAAAAAAAAAGACCTAAAGGAAAAGCTTTATACACAGCGTGGATAAAAAAACAAAATGTTTTGATTTTTTTGGAGTCCTGTTTTTTATTTTATTATTATTATTTCTCATTCCATTCTCTTGAGTCAGTTTCTCGTCGACCCGAAGACCAGATTCAGCAGGCAGTCGTCGTTCTCCAGTGTCGGACCTCCAGTGCGTCGCAAAATGAATCCTTCTGTAAGCCGATTTGTTCACACCTCCATCACACACAACATCACGTTCCTCGTCGCTCTGTACACTCCGGACTCCTCGCTCCAAAATGGCCGACTTTCCCCTTCCTATTTCATCCCAGTCGTTTGTTTGTTTGTTTGTCTGCATTCAAGATGACTTACCTCGAACGAAGGTAAGTCTGAAGGCGTGAATAAATTTTTTTTTTGTAAAAGACGAGTGAATGTGTCGTGAACACGTGATGACGTCGAAAAATATGTGCTCCCGTCTTTTGTGTCCAATTATCTCGATCTCATCTCGCTCGTGTTCAGTACAAGTTTAGTACGGATCGGCATCGTCTCTGTCTCTCTCTCTGTCTCTCTCTCTCTCTCTCTCTCTCTCTCTCTCTCTCCCTCTCTCTCTCTCTCTCTCTCTCTCTCTGGCCTGATTCGGTTTCTCTCCTCGTCCCTGCGTGAGGGTTTGGGTTGTTCACTCGGCGTCTGGACGGAAGTGTAGCAGACTCTCTTCAGCCAGCTGAGACAGGTACTTCTGCTCTTACACACACACACACACACACACACACACACACACACACAAGAGAAAAAGAACTAAATGAGACAAAGAAGACACTACTGGCCGTGTGCACACAACTTCCCCATGTAACTGGGATCACATGACCACATGACTACGGGACGACTCTGAAAGTAACCGGAAATGGATAAAAAAAAAAAGTCAGCGATTCCCCCTTTCTACAACTTATCCAACTCCCCCGTCTCTGTCTGTGAGTGACAGAGCAGCTGCTGCTCCTCATGCTGTGAATGCCTGTACTGTGTGTGTGTGTGTGTGTGTGTGTGTGTGTGTGTGTGTGTGTGAGAAAAAGAGTGAGGTGTGTCTAAGAGGGACTAATGGGCAATTCGATCCCGACCACCCGCCTCAGTCAGCGCCTGCTGCCCTTCGCACACTAATGGTTTGGAAAGGCCACGGCGTTACGAACACACACATTCTCACTCTAATTATTCCATTAGTCCGGTCCTCAGCGGGCGATGTGTTTACATCTCTGTGGCTTTCCGTCAGCTGAGACGCGATCTAATGACCACGGATAGGAGGACGGACATCAGGTGAATGGACGTGTGTGTATATATATATATATACATATACATATACATATATATATATATATATATATATATATATATATATATATATATATATATATATATATATATACATACATACATACACATGGAAAATTCCCTGAAAAAACTCTCAACCGGGAAATCCTTCTCAGTCACATGACTGATTTTCCAGAGAAAAACTCTGGATGTGGATCTTCTATCTGGACAGACTGAGACGGAGCAGAGTGTCTCAATCATGAACGACAAGGAACCTGATCCAAACACTCGTCAGCCGTGTAACAAACCTTTACTTTTTCTCGATAAAGCATTAGCAATAGTTTTCAAAAAGAAAAAGGGAAGAAGAAAAGTCACTCAGTGGTGGACGAAGCACAGGAACCAGGTCCTTGAGTTAAAGTAGGTCAAATATTATTTGAGATACTAAAGCATTTGCCTTCAAATGTACTTAAGTATCCAAAGTAGTGCGACTTATTATAACTATAATGTTCTTATTATCATTTGATTATCATTTGACAATTGATCAACTCTCTGCACACTGATCTATTAATAGAATAAAATGACTTCTAATCACTCGAACACTGATCAATTCTGGAGTTTCTTCAGTCATTTATTCCTCTCAAACGTCCTGCTTGCTGTGGAACCCACGCGCAAGCGTATGTTCATGATAAATCTATACAGAGTTCGAAACGGAGCGTGCGCTCGACCCCGATTGCTGCGTGATGGACCAGTGTTAATCCGCTCATTAATTACAAAAGTCTCGATCCACGTCTCGATTTTTTTGTCTCGATCCACGTGTCCTCTTGAGTCGTCCCCTCGAGTCCACTTTTAGCCCGCTGATCTCGTCTTGTCATAACCAATAACGGAGCAGTGTATTGATGGGGTGGGGTAATGAAATCTGTCTCCGAGCGCCAGCTCTCAGTATCTCGGCATGCCGTTACTGTTATCAGCCTGCTCATCTTACACAGCTGACACAAAGCGGCTTGGACGAGAGTGTGTGTGTGTGTGTGTGTGTGTGTGTGTGTGTGGCACAGACCCTTAGTATTAATCGATTAAGCTATGATATGCTCAGCTCTGGGGCAGGTTTTTGTTAAGCTTCGCCATTGAAACATTGTCATAAATATGTGGACATATTCTGTGGTTCTGTATTAGCGTTCGGACCTGCAGGTTCCGGTAGTGAACGGTGCTCCGGCAGTGCGTGGTCTTCGCCGTGTCCTCGCTGGTGTAGAAAAGGCTGCAGAGTTTGCAGTAGAAGCCTGTACTGGGGACGATGAACTCAACACCTACAACAACACACACACAAGTGTTTATTTCATTTATTTCCTCGTCGTTCCCATAGCGACCAACATTTCCACACTTGTATTGCAGTCCTGTTTCCGCCCCCTGGTGTTCTAGCACTGGTTTGTTTACTGAGTGTGTTTGCCTGTTCTGTGTTTATTTCTAAATCTGCTTTGTTTGTTTACAAAATACACAGTTGAGTTTTATTGTGCGATTAGTTACTTTATTGTTTGTTTGTTTTTCACATGATTTTTAATTGTTGTTATTATTGAATATCCGCAGCGTTTCGGTCCAGTACTTTTAGTTTGGTGCACATGAGTACCGAATAAAATCCTTGTTTTACAGGCAGAACATAGCTACAATCTGAGTTCCCTGACAAACGTATTAAGTGGTGGAATCGCAAGTTTGTTTAGTCTCCACCTCGCACTTTCAGCACAGTGTCTCTGTCACTAATCGATCCGTGCCGCAAACACCATTTGTTCGTACAGGAAGTGGCAGCGATTTTGCGCATGTTTAATTTCCTGTCATTGCCGACGTTCTTACAGCAGTCTAGGGATATGGATTCTTTTGTGTTTAATGTACAACTACAAGAACTTGTTACAGAAAGAGAAAATCCTGACAATTCCACATATCAAGGGAGCGAATAAATGGATGAATGAACAGTGAAAGGATTTAAATGATTTATAAATATATAAATTGAATGAATAAATAAATAACCATCTCCTGTTTCTTAAATTTGTTAAAGTGTGCTGAAATATGTAGAACAGTTAAGTTGAGCATATCTTAAATATTAACTGTAAAAACACACACACACACACACACACACACACACACACACACACACACACACACACACACACACACACACACACTTGTTACTTATAACACTCTGTATTACCCAAATGGGGTCTAACAAATGTGAACTATTTCATGATTTTTTTTCATTTATTTAATTTTATTAAATCAATTTAATTTGTGCCAATTTAATAAATTACCCAATTTAATCAATATAATAAAAAGTCTATTGCATTTATTTGATTTATTCTATTTTTTATTTTTTATTTTTTTGAGCCAAGCAGGCATTTATGTAAACTGTTGATGCTCACAAATGTTAGTACTAAACGATGTTAATAAAAAATGAGAAACAATTTTATGTTTGGCATTCCTTCCACACGAATCGTACCGAAATTGAACGGAGCCGTGACTTAAAAACCGAGGTACGTCCCAAACCGCAAATTGTTTGTACCGTTGCACCTCTAATATTGAATATATAATTTTGTGAAAACTACAATTAGCCTAAGATTGAGACAAATTCATTCAGAAAACATCTCGGATCCGAGTGCAGGAGTTACCTAGCGGGATGCTGTGCTCACTGATGATCTTCTCCGGCTCTCGTGACGGTGACGGAGCTTTGATGCCGATCCTCTGCGGTGAACTGGCAGGCTGTCCGTGAACCGTGTCTGAAATTTACACACATTTCTTTTATAATGGCGAATCAGGCATTTGTAATACGATCACTTTTTTGTTTACTCTGTCGTTTTCTGTCGTTATGACGATGAAGCGTTTTGAATCGCTCGATTGGCTAACTAAGGAAAGGAGGTGAAGAGAGATATGATTTACACTTCGTTTTTCAGATTTAATAAAAGTTGTGATAGTAAGCAAGTCTTCCTGAAATAAACAGAATCGGAAACTAAGGTACAGGACGCATGACGTTGGCGGAATCTATTTACATAATGATAAAGTTACGAGCCAGAAGTTATATGCTATATAAAGTAACATTAGCTAGCAACTTTAACTCAGTTAGAAGCTTGTGGGGCTTTTTCGTTTATATCTTTGGAGATGAAGTTTCTACCTCACACACACACACACACACACACACACACGCACACACGTCATAGCATTATGCCTAATATTGTGTTGGCCCCCATTTTGCTGACAAATCAGTCATGACCCGTCGAGCATCAATAGCCTGAACTTCTTCAGCAGTTTGAGCTACAGGAGCTCCTCTGTCGGATCGGACCACGCGCATCAATGAGCCTCGGCCGGCCACGACCCTGTCGCCGGTTCAACACTGTTTCTACCTTGGAGCATTTTTGATAGATACTGACCACTGCAGACCAGGAACATCCCACAAGAGCTGCAGTTTTGAAGATGCTCTGACCCAGTCGTCTAGACGCCACAATTTGTCAAACTCTTAAATCCTTACGCTCATCCATTTTTTTTGCTTCTAACATCAACTTTTAGGACAAAATGTTCACTTGCTGCCTCATATATCTCACCGATTTCACTAGAAGACCTAAACCTAGCATGAGGACATAAAGACCTGCTTTACATGGGTTGGAGTGGAAAATGTCTTGATATAGAGATCTGACCCTCAACCTTAGTGAACATCTTTGGGATGTTTTGACTGTACCCCAGGATTTCTCAACTCCTCCTACACCCTTGTGGATGTGAATGAGCACAAATCTCCACAAAATCTAGTGATACGTCTTTCTAGAAGAGTAAATGTGTACCTCTCTTCAGGTTCTCCTCAACATGCTGTGTTTCTTTCTTCTCAGTGTCACTCGTGCTCGCCGTCTCGCCGCCCGTGTGTACGTCCGTGACCTTTTCCGTCTCGCACACGCTCTCAGGCGCGGTGGTGGTGTGTGACGTATGTGTCAGAGTCCCGCACGGCTCCACTGCCTCGTCCAGCGCATTCTTAAACTCTTTATTTGGGAAAAGGCAGATGTGAGACGCCGGTTCCTCCGGGCATTCGGACTTAGACGATTCCTCCGTCGGAGCGTCCGGAGCAGACACGGACTCCTGTTTCTCTTCCTTCGCCGGCGTGTGCTCCTGCGCCTCCTCACGTCCCTCCTCTTCCTCTTCCTGCAGCTCGGGGAGATCGGGCTCGACGATGGAGTCGTCCTCTTCTCCCACCTCGTCTACCGTCACCAGCTCCTCCATACTTTTAGGGTACCAGCACTCGCCCTCCGTGTCCTCACCACTCCCACACTCCTCCACCTGGTGGACAAGAGAAAGACAGTAATAGAGTGAGAGAAAGAGGAGAACGCAAGATCTTGCATTGATGTGCGAATCTGATATTCCTGGATATTCTTGTTACGAATGCGATGTAGCACAGCTGCCATGTTGCACCCGTATTCAAGTTACCTCGCTGTCTCGGTCACGCTCGCCCTCGCTGGCCTCTGTAGGTTTGCTGCTGTGCGGAGATGAGGATCTCTCTTTGGCTCGGTGCTCTGTAGATTCTTTCTGTGAATCACACCCACACACATACATCATTAGACTTTATACTTAATCCCCATTTAAAGGAAAAGCTTTGGCTGGAATTCGATTAGTGTAGTGCAGCGTACATGGATGTCGGCCTCTCTGTCGTCCTTCTCGTGCCTCCTGCTCGTCCTCCTGCCTCGGCCTTCCTCGGCGAGCTCGGGTTCCGAATGCCTGCTTCTGTGATGCTCGGCGCCTCCGTCTCGCCTCTTGAACTTCGCCTCGCGCCTCTGGTGCTGGGAGACGCGCAGCTGCTTGTCCTTCTTGTAGAAATCGTCGGAGGGATGGTGGGACGAGAAGTAGCGCTCCCTGCCGCGCTCGTCAGCCGCTTTGAGGTAGGACTTCCTGCGCTCGTCGTCGCCGCCGTTGCGCCACTCGTCCCGGTCGCGCGACGTCCAGTCCCAGGATCCACGCCGCGGCCCGACGCCGTTCATCCAGGGTGTCGCCTGGGGGCTGTGGGAGGAGCTGCAGGAGGTGAAGCTGGGGCTGTGCGAGGGCGGAGTCAGGGAGCGAGTGATGGGGCTGCGCGATCGTGCTCGCTCCGGGGGATACCTAGAAAACACAAAATACTTCCTGGTACATGGGTTTCTCCTCGTCATCCGAAGCGAGCTGATGAGGATTTCAATGCTTTCATTAAAAAAAAATTCATTTCTTTCATACCGGTCCATCTCATGCTGCTCCCCTCTCTCTCTCTGAGAGTTGATGTCTTGGATAATGGACTCAACGTCTTTACCAGGTTTCTGCGTTCACACAGTAAAAAAGACACGTACACAGGGTTTAAATACTGTATACGACGTGGTTTCTAAAAGTTTTGAGACTAGTACTTTAACACGCCAACGGCACCGACTTTTCACCTTCAGCTGCAGCTCCTTATATCTCTTGGACATGCGGATGAGGAGCTTCTGGTCGTTAATAGTGGCCGGATGGAGCTGGTAGTACTGCACCATGGCCTGAGCTGCCTCCACATAAGCCATCTCCAGGAAAGCCTGGAAACAAAAACAGGATTAGTTCTGCAGCTCTTTCTCCTGGCATTGTAAATCTCGAGGGCAGTTACGAGGCCGATTCGGCGCACTGAACCGGCTCGTGAAACCAAGGAGCAGACGGTGGTATGTGATTTAAAAGTCGAGCGAAATATCTCCTGAGTGAGACATCATGCAATAATGAGCGCTGGCTCTGAGTGCGAACACTGAGACCACTGGATCATAAATAGATGCACATCAAAACACAAAACACCTTTTAGAAATCATTTCAAAATATTAAATCATTTGCGGTAATTAATCAATAATTAATTAGTTTTTTTTTTTTATTTGTAAAGAAAGAGCACAGTATATAAGCAAATTATGTTTAAGAATAAATAGTAAAAAAAATAACGAGTTTGATCAGGATCTTGATTGTGGTGATGGCGTACCTGGTGTGTGGAGCGCATGAGGATGTAGTTGGTGACTTTGCCGAAGGGCAGGCCCAGGTTTATCACATCGTTCTCTGTGCAGCTGCCCTCAGGGAGGTTACAGATGTGGACCACTCGCCCGGGACCCGGCTTCCGCGGCACAAACTGCAGCCGGGGGAAAGAAGAAACTCGTATTATGTCTCGTAGCGCTGAAATAAACTTCCTGCTGATTTCAGTGTTAAATGTATTCATTAATATGGATTTTGGAAATGCAGATGTGACAGCTTTACATTTAAGTCTCACATCAGGGCAATGCATTAAAGCTGATATTGCATTTAAATAAACATACACTGTTTATTCAAGTGTGTTAAGTCAAGAGTCTGAGAGTTTGAGAACCTAAAAGCCTCAAAGTTTGCGAGTTTAAAAGTCTGAGTCTAAGAGGCTGAAATTCTGAGAAGCTGAGTGTCTGAAAGTCTGCAATTTAAAGACCCCAACAGTTTGAGAGTCTGAGCCTCCAAGAGTCCGAAAGTCTGATAATTCAGGACCCCAAGAGTCTAAAAACCGAAGACCTCTTAACCCTTAGAGTCAAAAATTCTGAAAACATAAGACCCCAAGAGTCTGAGGGTCTGAAAGTCTGAGAGCCTAAAAGTCTGAGAATTTAGGACCCCAAGAGTCTAAAAGTCTAAAAACCGAAGACCCCTTAACCCTTAGAGTCAAAAAGTCTGAAAACATAAGACCCCAGGAGTCTGGGAGTCTGAGAGCCTGAAAGTCTGAGAAGTCAAGACCCCAAGAGTCTGAGAGTCTGAATGTGTGAAATCTTGAGAGCCTAAAATTTGCTGAGTCATGCTTATGGTAAATGTATATATGTGTGTGCGTGTGTGTGTGTGTGTGTGTGTGTGTGTGTGTGTGTGTGTGTGTGTGTGTGTGTGTGTGATTGACAGGCGTGTGTGTTGGAGCCTGGTACATGTGAACGCAGGGTCAAAGGGCACTTTGAACATGGAGTGTTTGGGCACAACAAATGTTTCTCACACACACACACACACACACACACACACACACACACACACACACACACACACACACACACACACACACATATATATTTCAAACTAACCTACTGAAACAAGACGCGAATCAAATCACCACAAAGGCAGTATTTTATTTGAAATCAATCTAAACAGTTATTTCACTGTAATTCTGTCTGAAATGTTGACACACCAGGTGCGTTTTTGATCCAAAAATTCATACATGGTACATGTGCGTGTACCAAACCGAACGACTCGGATGTTCATATCGAAAATTTTTCTGTGAATTTGGTATTAATGTGTAATAAAGACACACAGCTGAACCGAATGACAGTCAGGAGTGTACTACAGTTGAATCCCAGTCGCATCCACGTTTCGTCCGCGTTTCGTCCGCGTTTCGTCCGCGTTTCGTCTGTTTAGCGGTTATTTCGCTGTAACTTTGTGCGGCTGTCTATCAGAAGGTCACGATCATAAACAGATTCAGAAATAGCACCCAGCATGCTGTTTATGCTTTTACAAGACGACAATAAGCGTCGAGTAGCGCGCGCCATGAGCCAGACTAATAAAATGTGTTCACGGGACTAAGGACGGATCTTTACACGTTAGCGGGGCGGCCTACTAAAGCCTAATGAGGTGAGCGCTGACGGGACGAGTGCGGATCCGATAATGCGACGCACGACGCCTTGTGTGACCGAGGCTCGTTTGAAGTACAAGGTCGATCGGAAATAGGTTGAATGGCAGCACAACTGGTCTGATATTAAAAAAAAACTGCTATTAACCCTTTCAGGCATGGCGTCCACTACAGTGGGAAGCCTTTTTGAATCATTTAATTGGCAGCATGATGTCCCATCCAACCGTGTCTGGAACTCTGGAAGCGATGTCCACGATTCCACTTAAATGTTGAATTTGTATCTCTTTATTATTTTTAGATATTGTATCATACATTCAAAATGGCGGAAGAAAAGACGAGATGCACCAAGCGTACGAATAGCATGCAAGAAAAAACCCAAGTGTGTTCGCCAAGCACGTCGAGTGGGATTGTGTCCTGGGCGCTTCGAAATGTTGCATTCTTGTTAAACAATGAATAATCCCTCTCTCGAAATCATAAACAGCTTTTTGTTTGAATGAATAAAACATTTTATTAGTTGGTAGGAGAAGAAAAATCTAATGATAGTTTTTGATAAAAACTGTTTTCCATTTTTAATATGCCCAGTATGCTTTTCAAATGTTCTCTCTATTGGTGTTGATAATGAATGTGTTATTTATACCATTTGCTTTTAGTAAATGTTTTAATAACATAGTTCTACTGAATTTTTCTACCACTGATGCACGGTGTCCACTACAGTAAACAGCTATGTAACTCTCTCAAACTAAAATATGTTAATAATATTAATATCTTAAAAAGTTATACTAAGAAAAATGCTTACTTTGTGATGTACTAATTCATGCATGAAAGGGTTAAACAAAGGTATGAGAAATAGACACATCATACAAGTAAGCAATTTTGATATGAGAACTTGTCTGGTTGAATCGAATAAGCGCTCTTTACAAACACGGCGAACAGAAAAGCATCATCTATTTCCAGTCAACTCTGGGTCAAACTGTAGACTCAAAAACTTGTAGCATTGTAGCACGTCGCCCTCGAGTTTCAAAGTGTTGAGATGCTTTTCCACGGATGTAGAGTGGTAGTTTGAGTTACTCTGACCTTCCTGTCGGCTTGAACTGACGCTTAGGGGATTTTTTTATATTTGTTTCGTGTGAAAGAAATCACAGCAATGTCGATATCCATGTCCAAACATCTCTGTGCCTCATGCCCCAGCCTCGTGGTTACTCGTGATCTCTCAGTAATACTCAGTGTACTGTAAGTGTAAGTGTGCACTCTGTGTCCACTCCCACACTCCTAATTTAGGAAGATTTTCACATTACACCATCGCATTGCCCCGCTCTGTGTGATCCCCCATCCTTCCACCGCTGTCTATAATAAATCAGAAACCGAGATGCTGCAGGTTTCTTTTCGCGAATGTTTCAAACAAACGCGATCTGCGGAATTGTCCTCCAGCTCCAGATCAAAGCGCATGCTATAAAATCCATCGTGTTCATGAGGTGTCACGTTGGACACGGACCTGGCAGCAGCAGCAGCAGCAGCCTTTCCTGTTCTGTTTGTTTATCCTGACGCCTGTCCGACTCTGTCCGAGTCTCGAGTGCCCCCGAACCCGAGCTCTCCCTCAGGACTTAAACGCAACTCCACAACCTCCCGAACGCTTCCTGACCTCCCGAAGCTTGGGCTCGGACTCGACAGCAAAAGCAAAAGCTTTCGACTGCGTCTTTTTGCTTCGCTGGCTAAAGATGAGCAGTGAGTTCTGTCTCGCTTCGGAAAGCATAAAAGAAGGCTACATGCAAATCAATAAAACACAACTCCTATATACTTTTGTTTATATTATATTACAGAATTATTATATTATAACATTGTTATAATAAACATAATACTATTATAATTATGAAAAATTCATATCAATTTCATTCATGCAATTTTTCTTTTTAATATTGTTATTGAAGTAAATTATGCAGAATTATAGTACGATTCAACTATTAATAGTAACTATTTAATATATACATAAAAGTTAAGGTTTTTATTGAAATACTTCTTATAAGGAAACTACAGCATGTGCAGCTGCTTTGGAAAAAAAATCTAAACAATAGAACACTTGATCATTCAGAAGTTCATTCATAAGGGTTTTGTGTGTGTTTTATGAAGCCAATGACAGGAATCTATGTTCTCATTAGAATATAATACGGAAATAATGAAATCATTCTTGCATCGTTTTATTTAACGTAGGCATTTCTCAATGAGTAGGAAAAGTTGAAATCTGCAAACAAATAACTAAAATTTCACAGAATGTTAAACTTACTACAACCACATTAGGTGTATTTTTTTTTACTGTAAAATTTACTGTAAAAGAAAAGTGTTTTTTTTTTTTATTCAAATATATTTTAATATTAAAATGGTCATAATATTAAATTGTTGTAAATAATTTGATTTGATAATGTATTCAATAATAATAATATTAGTGATATTTTTCTCATTGTTGATAGTTATTATAATTCTTTCATTACGTAATAACAGAAATATCAACTCCTGTGAAGTCAGCTAGCCGAAAATAATTGTTATAAGCTGCGATATTCGTTTACACTGTTACAATAGAAAGCACTCGAGTTTTGGCTTTATTTTGTGCTGCGATGGTCAGATAATAAACCGGATCTTATGACGATATAATTCCCACATAAGTTCCACATATTAGGCAATTAGGCAAAGAAATAGACGGTGGGAAGAGGATTATATTGACATTATTAGTTGTTTGATTGATTGACAAGTGAGAAGTGTTTGATTAGTACCTCCTCGTCACGCTAGACGATTGCCAATAATCTTGAAGCTACAATTACATTATCGGTGCGAAGGTAAATTTAGCTTGACAGCATGTGGCCATTCGCAGGAATGTGGGAAGGGTAAAGCAATGGATTTTTTGGACACAATCAAAGGTTTCGTTTCTCTCATTAGCGGGCAGGAGCACGGCCGGATGGCGAGGATGGTTTCACCAGCACAATGCACCGGCTACCAGAGCCCAGTCAGGAGATACGGCTGGGCTCTTAAGCTTTTAACTACATGCTTGCAATTGCCATGGAATACTCACACACTTATAAATGACTTTGGATTAAAGGAAATCAAATCTAAACGAGCCGCCCTGTGCTGTGATTACACTCGTACACTCCTTATCCTCCTCCTACTCACAAACTGTTATTAAAGACTGTAATAAAAAAAGTTTAAATATTAAAGACATTTTTTCAATCGAAATTATCCAAGAAACAATTCCAGTAATTAGATATTGTATTGTTTCTCAGGTAATCCAAGCCTGATAAATGGCCAACAGCTGTATGTGTCTGTGCGTGTGTGTGTTTAGTTGTGTTGTTTGTGTGTGCAGCTGTGAAATACACAGCTGGAAAAAAAGATCACGTTTATGTGAGGCGGAAATTGGATTTCCCAGTTCAATTCAACAACAACCAATACGATAAACTTCCATTAACAGAAAAAAAAAACAGTTCTGGATATTTGTGAAAATAATGGACGTCATGGCTTGAAGGTGGCTAATAGGTGGTCTGCGTTGCCAGATCTTGGGGGAAAATATGAAAGAAATTCCACTGCAACCAACAATCTCAAAAACTGCACAAAAAGACATGATACTTCTCTAAACCAATGTGAAAAACTTGGGAAACAAAGCCACTTTATTTATTCGTTTGTTTTTTGTTTGTTTGTTTGGGTTTTTTCCGGAGTCTGTGCTTTAAAAACAAGTTCACAGTGGTGAGTAAACATTTCTCTTTTGTTGGTACAATAGTAGTATTAGTAGTAGTACATAAAGTATTATTATTATTATTATTATTATTATTATTATTATTATTATTATTTTAAAATGGACTGTGATATTCCACCAGGTTATAGACTATCTATAAAGGCTGTAAGGTCTCTTTTCATGGCCATGGTCTTGTTTATAATTTGTAATCATTTTCAAATTGTTGTGTTATTATCATTAAATGCCCAAAAAAAAGGTGAAAATTTTGGGGTAGCCTGAATTCCGATTGCGAAACCGAATTTCATCCAGTTTTATCTAGCAACTAATATCGATATTTCTATTTCATTAAGAAAATAAAAATCAATGCTCCCAGTCTGAGTGCTTATGCCAATTCGATCTCATGACCTATGATGTATTTCTAGAGTTATCTCTCAAAACGCATGTGTGGCTGATGCTATAAAAAGCCCACAGACAAATAAAACAAAACCGTGTGTGGAATTAGATCTGTTTGGCACGAGTTAAACCTGCCAGAGCAGTTGTCCTGAAAGTATTCCCACCCTCCGAATCACCTCAGAGACAAAACACAAACTGCAGCGGCGCATGAGAGGGAAATTTCCAAAAAAGATAAACAAAAATCAATCGTGAATCAGTAGCTTAGCAATCATTCATGGCAAAATATGAGGCTGTTTTGCCTCAAAGCCGATTCAGTGCGATGAAAAAGAATTCATTAGCCATCAACTGTTATTGATGGCTAATGAATTCTTTACTGTAAATCCATCTGTGTCGACCCTGCAGTGCCTGAGATGATAATCTCTACCGTGATTATCTGTAATTGCCTTCAGGCTTTAGTAATAAGATGACAGTAATTTGTCAGTCAACAAAGCAGTAATATTCCCTCTCGTATTTGTTTTCCGAGCGTGAGATACGAGAGGGGCTGGGTAAAGTGTTAAAGTTTGCTAGATTAGTTATATTCAAATTAAAGTCGACACTTCATCACTTCACACAGGGAAATGAGATTCATCATCACACCGTGGCTCGTTCCAAACGCAAGTACTCAATATAGAATCAACTTGCTTTCCTGGGACCGAGCAAATTCCAAATATATTTATTCGAACTTTTGATCCTCGAGTCGCTTGCATGAGCATGTTTATCAAACTGACCTTTGTCCCCGGTGGGTGTGAGGTAAATCCCGCCCCCGAGAGAGGAAATGACTTCATAGGTGCAGCCGGTAAAAAAGAGGAGCCTCCGGTTGAAACATCTGCACAACAAAGTAAACAAAGGTCACATCAAAGAATGCGATGTATGCAAAGCTAGTTAGAAGCTCCCAGAATTCAAGGTCAGCACTGAAAATGCTGGGTTGCCTGGGTCCTTGTTTCTGACGAATAATTCAATAACATTCCATTGTTTCTGCTCGACTTACCTAATCATACGACTTTCTTTTACTTGATCCTTTACGCCACGTACGCATTGTGCGTCGTTACGCCTAAAAGCTCTGCACTTTCCGCACTCATTAACTGGCTTCCCAGGACGCCGTGCCCGCCATTGCTAAAACAACTCTGCCCACTGTTATTAATAAACGGCGTCCTGCGAGTGATCCGGCAGGCCACGTGCTCCGACTGCAACCCGAATGTCTGGCCCTAAAAATAGAGCCTTGCCTCAAAATTGTACCCACACCTCGTGGCCCCACCTCCCGTGTTATCGAACACACTGCACAAGGGGGGAAACTCCATGATTCAGCTTACCTTGGCCAGCGGTGGACAAGTACGCCATGGTGTTGTTACTCAATGCTGACCCGAGACATCCTTCCGAGGTGACGGGAAAGTGCAGGGCTCCAAGTGCAGGGCTGTAAGAGAACGGCACTGGTTTCAGACCCCAAATCCCACAGCAGGCTGTCTGGATTTATTTAATGACCCCACAGCTCAAATGTAGGTCATTACTTCTGTAAACACAGCGACAGACTCCTACCTAATGACTCGAGCCTGAAATTGAGTCTCTTGTGTTTATTTTCTCGCTGGGATTAAAAATACATTCCTTCAAATTTCATGCGAGAGCAATAAATACATCCATCGTCTACGCCAAACTGGATAAAAATAATGTCTCAACAAAAGCAAATCATACACTCTTTTAATAACCGCAGGAAGTTTCAGCTTTCAATCCGTCCACACAAATTAAAGGTGCCTCTGTCTTGTTACTCACCCGTCAGTGTAGAGCGAGCGATTCTGTATGTGCAGCTTGCCCTTCACGTGCTGGTCCCAGTCCTGAAAAGGCACCACACACACACAGTCCATCAGTCAGCAACAAGCTTCTCTATATCCAAGTGTTAGATTCCCCCAGTCGGATCAATTAAAGTGTACAGAGATTAACTCGAGGCAGAGCAAGAATGCTGAATGAAGGAGTGAAATAAAAGCGGTACTGCTAAAGAGTGCTGCACATCCTGTCTCCAAAGCCTGCCTCCAGTCGTTTCAAGCCAGCTGCTATCTTGGCTTTCACACTAACCTGAGAACAACTGGTTAAGCAAGCAGCATGAGATCATCTGTGCTTCAGTGACAGCTGCTATCCATTACCTTTTCTATCATCAAATGCCTGGATCACTTTTTAAGTTAATTATTCACTGCCAGCAAACTTGCATAAGAAAGGTCTAAAAGCATTCGTTATTTTCTGAAAAGCACAACTATCGCATGCTGGCCCTGTTTCCTTGATGGTACCCCCTCCCCTGTCAGAATCACTCACCTTCAAGTTGTAAACTTTCTTTTCACAAATGGTGCACTGGTGGGGTAGGTGTGACGGTGTGACGCCTTGATAGTCATTGACTTGGTGCGCCTGTAGGGTCATTCTCACTCGCCCCTCCTCATTCGTTTGTTGCTGTGAGTATCCCAGGAATCCTTGCTGACCACTAAACCCGAGGCCTCCGGCTGGGCTGAACTTGGGGTCACCGGTGGGCTCCTCAGGATTGTACAGTTCTGCTCGAGGACCAATAAATCCATGTGCGGATGATGCCCATGTACCGCCGCCGGCACACGTTCCTACATCCAGTTTAGCCGAGATGGGAAAGCCGGTCGGGTTTTTCCATTGTTCTGTAAGGCCAGAGTCCTGGATTTGACTTTCTGTAGAGTAGAAGTCTCTCTGGTAGTTATTCGGTTGGTTGCTGGTTTTGGTACCACTGATGCCTCCATACTGTGCTCCTTCACCTGCGTTACTGACCCCTGCTGTGGTTCCTCCCAGAAACCCTGCCTGAAATTTGTTGGCTTTATTCCCACATTCTCCATGTGGGTTGGTATTCTGGGTCATGTTCGCACCTCCTCCATAGTGATTCATTCGGATTCCGGCATGGTTCTGTGTAAATGCACCTCCTACCAGGTTGCCTAGGGGGGCTGCAGGAGGGGGAAAGGTTATGGGTGTGGAGGGAAAGCCTGTTCCTGGAGGCTGGGGCATGCAGGAGCCCCTGAGCTGGTTAAACAGTGGCTGAGACATGGCCACATTGGAGAGGACCTGATTGAGGACGGTGGTGGCGGCTGCAGTGTTGCTGCTCTGGGCGAGTTTGAGGCGGTGCAGGGTGAGCTGAGCCTGGAGCTGGGCCAACTGCAGACTCGCGGGAGTTAGGAGCAGATTTTGTCCGCCACCACTAAGGGCTCCAGCAACAGGAAGCACCTTCTTATCGAACTTATCTCCTGAACCAGTGCTGTAAATAGAGTCAGGACGAGTCGGTTAAGAGTGTAAAGAAGGAGGTAGAGTGAGCAAAAAAATGCTGTTTTTATGAATGTTGAGAAAGTGACAAAGATAAATGTTTATGAACTTAAATATAGAAATTATTTTAGGTGGAAATTGAACAGTAAAGGTGAATGAAGCAATGCAAGGTACAACAGCTGTAGGCAATTTCCTTTGCTGAAGGGATTTTACAACAAAAGTTCTCAGAATGTCATGGTTCTTGCTTTGATAAATTAAAAACCCAGTCGTGAACCCGTCAGTCATTATCTAACCAAAATACAGTTTGTTTATAATGTTTTTAAGAAGCAAGTAATATGAGCAAGTAACCCAAACTAACACAAGACGATTTCAATTCCCAACAAGTCCAACAGGCCCTGCATTTCCTAACTATTATTTAGTGTTAGTTTTGCGTAACCTGCTCGACCCTAATGAGAAGTTATCTGTACTGGAAAATCAACAGAGAAATACTTCTAATCCTCAGCACTAAATCAGATGACCGTGATCACAGGCCACAGCTCACCTTTAGGGTGAGAACTTGGCCTTCTGGCTTGTGTCCTGACTTGCTGTCGGTGCCTGTTTCTCTCTTACTGATTAATGTGTTTACATGCAAACTAAATTAAGCCTGCAGTAACACTAATCAAAGTCGTGTACAGTATCCTGATCGTTCCTCCGTTCTTGTCATGCTTATTAGGTAACATTCAGATAAAGACAAAATCCCTAAACAGGGAACGGCATGAGCCGATGCCAGTTTTTTTTTTTTTGCGGTTATCCGGATTGAATCAAGGTCCCTTAAATAGCCGGTGACACGACTAGGCATCGGGATTAATTTCCTTCCAAAAGCAAAACTTGATCTGCCAAGTGGAACCCGTCGTTCACATGTCCCACCAGGGAACAAGATTGCCGTCTTCACATTTCTTTTTTTTGTGTTGTTTGTTTTTTTTAAATTGGAATTCATGCAACTGAACCTTACAGGAGGATTAACACCTAGGAAATGTGGTGTTGAATGCGTCTAGAGTTTTGATATGGACTTAAAGGACTGTTTCCAGATCGTAAAATAACGGCGCTAGGCAAGCCGCTGTTTGATACAGTGATTAGAGCTGATAATATAATGATATCGTGGCTCTGGTGTTCCCAGTGAAAGTCCAAAAAATTCACCGTGAATAATAATACATAGTTTAGGCGTACGAAACTTTAAGAAACACACCGAGACGGCGAAAAGTGGCCAGTGTGAAAGTAGTTATTTATACGGGGTTGCGAAAATCGCAAACGATCGGTGATCCCTCGTTGATAAAACAACTGAGACTGCTTATGGATTTATTTCAAAATATGATAAATCTTGACAAACAGTGTGTCCAACAGGAGTTGATTTGGGCAATTAAACATGCACATCGCAGAAGTGGAAAACACATAACGAATCACATAACGAATCCAAACTAAATCAGGTCAGCGCAAAAGCCGGAATTAAGAGCGAAGCCGTTCTTTAGGGTCTGACATAGCATTCAGAAATGTGATTTTCCGCGTAAAGCATGCCTGTAAGTCCGTGCAGCTGTTGCGCCCCAGGACAGCTGTCTCAGATAGCGATCTGGCTGCGGCTGCAAAGGGTCCTGCTTTATGGCTTACAAGCACTAAAACATCCATATAAACAACGCTAACATACCTAAGTCTCTTTCAGATTGCTTCAAGGTTACACAGGCTGACGTGCAGCTCTCGGCATCGGAGATATTAGCGTGCGGGAACAGATTTGCAATAAATAATTGAGAAGCATTATTTGGAGCTAGGTTTAAAGGTATGGCAAAATAAATAAACCTTCAAATTACAGATTTATAGAAAGTCCTGAAACTGGAGACTCCTTCAAAAAAAGGTTTTTCCCCCTTGATAAATAAACTCTTACCTTTGATAGATCTCAGACTATGTTTCCATGGTGGATCAAGAGATTTTACATCGAATCCCAGCACCGGACGAAAAGATTTGTCACACGTCTGATTCGATCTTACCCGGAGGTTTCTGTGTGCCAGGGCATTTAATAAATGAGATTTAAAAAAAATAATAAAAAACAGATGTTTTCTTGCGCTCATTCAGAAGCGGACGAGATTCTGTTTCTTTAATCTACGAGTGTTTGAATCATAGCAGGCTGTCAAGACGAATTTGACCATGAAACTATTTAACTTTCTCTCATGTTTGGTAAAGCGGGTATATGAAGAGAGTTTCAAAGAAAGTTCTAGAAAGTTTTCAGGATTAAAAAAATATATATATAAAATATGAAAAAAAAAAGTCACCTTAAACATGCACGTTTTTGTCTTAAAAATTCAAAATAAATACAGAATAATTATAGAAACTTAGACTACAGAATAATTACAGAGTTAAAAAAATTTCAAACATCTTCAAAATCTGGGAATCTGCTACATGGAATAAATTTTTCCCATTTTTTTTCTGCACCTCGTATTGGATGAAATGTTGCCATTACAGGTGTGTTCCCAGACTGGAAAAACCTGACCAGGCTAATAGTGAAAACATTACGCCATCCGACCCTAACGTTACACAGATCTAATTCTATCTGAACGCTCAAAGTGTGAAGTTGAAGCTGCCCTGCGTGCAAACGATACCCGTTCTGTTATCACAAATAGAGTACGATTCTGTCTGGTCAACATACCAGCCTGATCATCGGCGCGCCTAAAATTACCGCCTGGGTTTGCTGCAGAGGGACGACGTAAACCTTTTTAATCCAAACAAACCCGAAAAGGAATGAGTGAAATTTCCTCCTAATCCCACCCTGGACCATGCTGCATTTTATTCAGTTATTTGATATCAGTAACATTAGAGTGTAACTCACACAATATATATTCTTTTTTTTTTTTTTTTGCTTTAATACGGATCTGAATTTCTCCATACAATCGAAACACCACTGGAGGAAGTTTTACAGGAGATATTTGTTCAGGTTTATAGGTGAAAAATCGAAGGATATTTGTAGCATTAATTTGTTAATGAACTAAAATAAAAGGCAAGAACTTCATGACTTGTGTTTTGGGAACCTGGTGTCTAACGTTGAAATCTTTCCAGTAGAAATTCAAATTGGAAAAAATTGTTCATATAAGTGGTACAAAAGTCGTAAAATTATAAATCTATTTAATGGTTATTATTCAGGTTTTATTGATTGAAACTGACTTAGCCACTAGATGACAAACTAATTAAACTGTTACATGTTTAAAATCCAGTAATAAAAAAGTGCCAAAAATGTGGCAAAAAAAGTATATATATATATATATATATATACAGTGAGGAAAATAAGTATTTGAACACGCTGCTATTTTGCAAGTTCTCCCACTTAGAAATCATGGAGGGGTCTGAAATTGTCATCGTAGGTGCATGTCCACTGTGAGAGACATAATCTAAAAAAAAAATCCAGAAATCACAATGTATGATATTTTAACAATTTATTTGTATGATACAGCTGCAAATAAGTATTTGAACACCTGAGAAAGTCAATGTTAATATTTGGTACAGTAGCCTTTGTTTGCTATTACAGAGGTCAAACATTTCCTGTAGTTTTTCACCAGGTTTGCACACACTGCAGGAGGGATTTTGGCCCACTCCTCCACACAGATCTTCTCTAGATCAGTCAGGTTTCTTGCCTGTCGCTGAGAAACACGGAGTTTGAGCTCCCTCCAAAGATTCTCTATTGGGTTTAGGTCTGGAGACTGGCTAGGCCACGCCAGAACCTTGATATGCTTCTTACAGAGCCACTCCTTGGTTATCCTGGCTGTGTGCTTCGGGTCATTGTCATGTTGGAAGACCCAGCCTCGACCCATCCTCAATGCTCTAACTGAGGGAAGGAGGTTGTTCCCCAAAATCTCGCAATACATGGCCCCGGTCATCCTCTCCTTAATACAGTGCAGTCGCCCTGTCCCATGTGCAGAAAAACACCCCCAAAGCATGATGCTACCACCCCCATGCTTCACAGTAGGGATGGTGTTCTTGGGATGGTACTCATCATTCTTCTTCCTCCAAACACGTTTAGTGGAATTATGACCCAAAAGTTCTATTATGGTCTCATCTGACCACATGACTTTCTTCCATGACTCCTCTGGATCATCCAAATGGTCATTGGCAAACTTAAGACGTGCCTGGACATGTGCTGGTTTAAGCAGGGGAACCTTCCGTGCCATGCATGATTTCAAACCATGACGTCTTAGTGTATTACTAACAGTAACCTTGGAAACGGTGGTCCCAGCTCTTTTCAGGTCATTGACCAGCTCCTCCCGTATAGTTCTGGGCTGATTTCTCACCTTCCTTAGGATCATTGAGACCCCACGAGGTGAGATCTTGCATGTAGCCCCAGACCGAGGGCGATTGACAGTCATGTTTAGCTTCTTCCATTTTCTAATGATTGCTCCAACAGTGGACCTTTTTTCACCAAGCCGCTTGGCAATTTCCCCGTAGCCCTTTCCAGCCTTGTGGAGGTGAACAATTTTGTCTCTAGTGTCTTTGGACAGCTCTTTGGTCTTGGCCATGTTAGTAGTTGGATTCTTACTGATTGTATGGGGTGGACAGGTGTCTTTATGCAGCTAACGACCTCAAACAGGTGCATCTAATTTAGGATAATAAATGTAGTGGAGGTGGACATTTTAAATGCAGACTAACAGGTCTTTGAGGGTCAGAATTCTAGCTGATAGACAGGTGTTCAAATACTTATTTGCAGCTGTATCATACAAATAAATAGTTTAAAAATCATACATTGTGATTTCTGGATTTTTTTTTTTATATTATGTCTCTCACAGTGGACATGCACCTACGATGACAATTTCAGACCCGATCATGATATCTAAGTGGGAGAACTTGCAAAATAGCAGGGTGTTCAAATACTTATTTTCCTCACTGTATATATACTTTTTTTGCCACATGGTCCAGGGTGGGATTAGGAGGAAATTATATATATATATATATATATATAAAACAAACAATATAATTTTTATTTGATTAACTATCTGACTATCCAGAACTATAAATTATATGAACAAAAGTATTGAAACAGAAATTTACCAGCCATATGTGCTTCTTTCCCAAAGATAGATAGATAGATAGATAGATAGATAGATAGATAGATAGATAGATAGATAGATAGATAGATAGATAGATAGATAGATAGATAGATAGATAGATAGATAGATAGATAGATAGATCGATCGATCGATCGATCGATAGAATGGAAGATCTTTCGCTATAGAGCTCCGAACTCAACCCTATTGAACACTTTTGAAATGAACTGCACCCCAGGCCTCCTTACTCTGAAATCTAGATGAACCTCTTTCCAGAACAGTGAAGGATATTAGAAGAGCAAATGTGGACTACATGTGGAATGTACAGAAAGTAAATGGCAGTCTTATGCTCCGGTTTTAACTGACTTTGATAGAAAAGCTTGTTAATTTTTTGGTATATTGGAGCAGACTAAAATAAAGGCATGTGTTAGTTCTTTCTTTTTTATGTTTATCTCTCGTTATATATCTCACTACACCACTGGTCACCGTTTTTCAAAACGAATATGGAGAAATGCGCAAAAAAAAGAGATTTTCGTTATTTATAATGATTATTCACCACATTTGGTTAAATTACTGGGTTCTGTATAAGCGCCCATTTGGTCAAGAGGTTTTTATAAAAGTAAAATGAAAGCACCTCAAAAAAGATCAAAATTTGGTTGGAATAAATGAATAATAATAATAATAATAATAATAATAATAATAATAATAATAATAATAATAATAATAAAAGTTATGGTCAGTGGTCAGTGATGTCGAGGTCGATTCAGTCGAACTTTTTCACGAGTTTGTGTTTCTTTAGTCTTAATAAACTTGCGATTGAATCCACTTCCTTCCACACTTAAACAACAAACAGACAAGTGAGCTTTTCACCAATACACACACACACACACACGCACACACACATACACACACACACACACACGCTCATGCACACAGTGTCACACTTTTACTAAAGGGAATCAATAAAAGGGTGTGTTTTACAGCGGGTCCCTCGTGTCCATCATCGCGCTTCACACTCTTCTTCCTCAAGTCTCATGTTTCAGCAGCTCTCTACACCAGCTGGACTTATACCACACACACACACACACACACACACACACACACACACACACACACACACACACACACACACACACACACACACACACACACACAAACACATTTTCTCTTTCCTCAATCACTCCTTTCACCTTCTACAATTACTTAAAATAAAAAAAGATCAAATAAAATATATGAACAAATAAATTCATAAATAATTACACCAACAAACAAATAAATATCTAGTAATTGTTTTTTGTTTTCAGTGATTTTTTCAAAACAAATTCAAATAAATAATAAATTAATAAATCTTCTTGCATCCATGGCTTCTAAAAAATAAAATAAATAATAAATAAATAAATAAATAAATAAATAAATAAATAAATAAATAAATAAATATTTCTCCAAGAATTGCTGTTAATTAAATAAAATAAATGAAAGTAAATAAATGGGCAGGATGCAAATGGCCAGCAAGTTTTCTTCCTTGAACCCAGGGGGAATATTCTCTCATTTTAAATATATATTTTTGTAATTATATTATATTATTTTTAGACATAGTTTCTATTATTGTTTAAACCTAGGAGTTGCAAAGGAGAATTATTGGAAATATTGTTTGTTCAGGAAATTTAAATCTAGTTGAAACGAATTTGTAGTTTTTAAATAAAACAGCTTCTTGATTATGATTTTAGACTTTATTTTATTATCTTTTTAATGTATTAATCCGGAAAGCAGGCAACGTGAGTAAAAACAAATGTCTACTCAAACAACAATAACCTTGAGTTTATAAAAAATATGTCCACAAACCATTTTGACTAAATAAAAATAAAACACATGGAGTTTTTTCACTCAGACATTATTGCAAATGAATATTTAGTTATGAATAGCAGGGCACAAGTTTATTAGTGTAATGTTTACATTTATTATAACCTGAATGTAAAAGGTTTATAGACTTAAAACAAAGGTTTAACAAAAACTATAAACCAAAGAAAAAACCTGCAAATAAAAAGAATACTAAAATATGATCATGAGATGTTACTTGAGATGTTCTAAAAAAAAAAATAGAAAGTTCATTATATTATTATTATGTATAGTTAAAATTATAAAAATGTACCCATAATTACAGGTATGTAATGAATTCAAGCATTATCAATATTATTATATATAAATACTAATATATAACTTGCTAAATGCAAGCATATAGTACCTGATAGTATGCTTGAAGTGTTTTGTGTTTTAAATATGTTTAGTGTTATAACTTATGCTAGCAGCTAGTTATAAATTTGAACATTTAAATTTGCTAAAAAAAGAAATTCATTGTTGATTATTTATTGTACTTGTCCAATAAAAAAGTTTGTTTACCGTTTTTTGCCCCCCCTTAAGGCCATAATTTATTTAAAAAAATTATGGCTAATATAAAAGAAAAAATGACTCATGCCAAAGTCAGTCCAAAGCTACACGATATGGCCATAAGTATTGGGACATCTGACTTTTCCAGCCATATATGGTTCTTCCCCAAACTGCAGAACGTATGGATCCAGTAGCAGAATTGGAGTGGAAAATCTCCTTCTATAGAGCAGTGACCGTAAGTAAATGAGCACAAATCTCCACAAGCACACCTCCAAAAACTAGTGAAACACCTTCCCGGAAGAGTGGAGCTTTGGACAGCAAATTTGGACGAAATGTGGATTGAATCAATTCTATTTCATTGTGAGAGCCATTTAAAATTGCGGATGATCGAATTTGATTCAACATTCTGCTGTTTTTCTTGAACTTAATACACAAAAGGTTGATCTCAAGTTGATGTATAACTAAATCATGTATTATATCCGTAGTTAGTAAAATAATCATTTTCATCAATGAATAATATAATTATTTTTCTAATTGTTTTATATTTTAGAATGAAATGTCTAGGCTGTAATAAATCAATAATTAATAATAATTATGTATTTACAGATATTCCAAAGTAATTATATAAATCTTTTAGATTAACAATTATTATTATTATTATTATATATATATTTTTTTATTATTATTATTATTATTATTAATAGTAGTAGTTGTTGTATAAGTAGCAATATTTAATAGTATTAACTTAAATTAAGAAACATTAACTTTAGCACAAATTAAAATGATTTACTAAACTAAGAATTTCAATAAGTATTGCAGAATTTCCTTACAATGTTTTCAAATGTTAAACAAAAATCAAGTAAATTAAAAACATGCTGAATAAGTATTGTATTGTTGTTTGTTTTGTTAAATTTTTCTTTCTGATATAAACCACAGGAATTTAGAAATTAGAATGAAGAGTTCATTGAGAAAAATCCAAACCAAAATAATTATATGAATAATAATAAATGTCATGTTAAAAAAAGAAGTTTCACAGATCCGGTTCACATCAAGTCCCGAGAGATGCATGCAAAAAGTTTCTTCTTACACACACCATACACACACACACACACACACACACACACACACACACACACACACACAAGCTCCACAATAGGAACTGATAAATTAGGCACGGAGATGAGTGAGGACCGAAAGGCAAGCATGAATTAGAAAGTGTTAAACCACACACCCCTCGGACTGCTTCACTGAGACCTCTTTCTCTCTCACACACACACATATTCATATCCGTATGTGCAAACACAATAAAAGAACAAACCTCAGCAATGGATGTCCACTAGATTTCTGGCACACGCTTCTCCTTACTGTGACCTCTACTTGTCACACACACACACACTCACACACTCACACACACACACACACACACACACTCATAGCAGCTCTGCCTGGTCGGTGTGTGTGAGTGACTCTAGCAGGCTGCTTTACGAGCGCATGACGGGCTGCTAAATGCCTCAAATGCTTAGCGAGGACCGGGGGACGAGCACAAAGCCGGATACGAGCAACACGCCACAAAAATGTCGTCATTAAAGAATCGCTGTAAAAGTCAAACGAACACGTTGAAATCCGAGTGTTCGACCGACTAGCAGTATTACTTGTGCGCTAAGTAAAGTAGAACAAGCGCTTTTTTAAAATAAAATAACATAAAAAAATCTGCATCTATGTGTGTTATTGCTCTTAATGTCCCCAGAATACCATAAATCCATCATGCTAATAGCGGTGGATCGTCACGTCGCCCGCCGCAGCTCCTGACGAAACGTGTTCCTCAGAATGAATGGGGATGCCTGCGTCTGGACGTCGCACATGCTCACGTCAAACTGGAGACGTGCTAAAACAGCTGTCCTTTAGGCATTTTTTAAAAGCGTCCACAATTTAAACGTCTGGGGTGGACCCTCTTCTGCTGTGGTGCTGGATTTCGGGGCCGATCGGAGCAGAATTTCAGCATCAGGCTCAAGATGTTTCGAGATGCTTTTCGGCGCAATGCGGTTTGTAAAGAGTTGTTTGAGGTTTGTTTTTTTTATGTAATAGGTTTAAACAACGTTACCAAACTCGAAGGGTTTTGTCACTGTTGGGTCCTTGACTAAGGCCCTTAGTGATCCAGTATTCTGCACAGACTTTTTTTTATTAGGAAATGCTCTTGATCCATATCTGCGTGACTGATCAGCGGCAGAGTTCGGACGTCCTTCATGTCACGTTCGTCCTTCTTTCTGTCTCTCTGTCACGTCTTCGTGTTTTATAACTATGAGATGAGTGATAAGGGTCGAGGGTCGTTTCTAATGACAGACAGAAGCGCTGAAAATACGAGCCGGCGACTCCGACGTGAACGCGGTCTCACCTCGGCGTACGCGCCACCGGGGGCAGTAAAATCCAACACGACCTTCAAGTCGATCATCCCTCTACAGCATGTGGGAAAAACTCCTCATCCGGTCGAGACTTGAAATCTAATTTCCAACCATAGAAACCGTATTGAACTTATTTTAAGAATAAAATACTACGCAAAAGCAGAACGTGTACGATTCTCATGTTTTTTCTTACTGAGTAAGTTAGTTACGTAAGTTATCTGAACTGGCAAATGATGTGACTTTTTTTCTGTTCTGTATCTTCTGAAATCATGCATTCATTTTGTATTTGCTTTGTACTGGAAACACTGGGTAAGAAGCAGGAATGCACCCTGGATGACACACGCACACACACACACACACACACACACACACACACAACAGTCTTGTTTCTTTAACCAACAATCAACCGCAGCCAAGATTTTAAATTTTGTATTTTTTTTGGGGGGGGGGGGGGAAACCGGAGAACCCATGTGGAGAACATGTGAAATGCCACAAACCCTGGATGCTACTTTGTTTAAACCTTTGTGTGTGTGTGTGTGTGTGTGTGTGTGTGTGTGTGTGTGTGTGTGTGTGTGTGTGTGTGCTTATTTCTGCATCGGAGCTCTAAGTCTTTCTCATTAACCAGTTGAATAATTCATTTATCATTATGGAGACTAAATGTGGAATGGGATGTTCCAAAAGAAGCACATAGCAATCTTATGCTATAGTCAGCATTAATTACATCATATTTGACCCGTGTATTCATAACTAGTGTAAAACTCAGCACAAATACAGTTTTTAAGGAGCTCTTTGTATCTCAAAACATCTTTTTTTTCTTCTTTTAAATACGTCCAACTGCAGACAGAGTGCATCCGAAAGTCCTTCCTGCCTGTCGTCGAACCCTAATCCACAGCAGCCATTAAACACACATTAGGCTTACGCTAAACTTCTGACAGCTGCTTTAAATCCTGCAGAAACGACACCAACAACTGAGAAAAGTTATAGGGTGTGAAATGCGACGCTCGTCCGTGCCGTTCTCTTTATACACCGCTCACAAAATACACACAGCGGATCATCTGATGCTGCTTGCTTATTTTATATATGTATATGAGCAAATACGGTCTGTCCGGGGGACTGGACCAATGAGCGTCCAAGACATGTTTAAAAAAAATGTTTAATACAAAACTACAGTAACAAAATTCAACTAAACTAAATTCTAAAATTACTTAAAAAATGAACATGATCATTTCTTATTAAGTCTAAAATTGTTTACTTTTTAAATAATTGAACATTCAACATGAATTTATCTGCTTCTTATCGGATTTTGAAAAAGAAAAATATTGTTTATGATTTTCTTATTTATTTTTTTTACTTTCCAGAGCGAAAATATTTTACAAATATTTTCAATAAAATCATTTTGTAAAATAAAAATTGTAAAAATTGCAAGTAATAAATTTGAGGGCTTTTTTGTTTTTTTTTTAACCAGGATTTTTTAAATAAAAATAAAAAAAGTTACGAGGTCCAAGTACCTTCTGGTCATTCGATTTATGTAGGTCGGTTCTGGAGCATAAGAAGAAAATACAAATAAATGTCCTTTTTCTTTTTCAAAAAATTGAAAATCAAAGAAACAGAAGGTACACGGAACCATACTAGCAGCAATTTTTTATTTCTGGCTTCCAGACATTTTGCAATCCCTAAGAATTAAAAAAAAAAAACATTTACTTAATAAAATGTTTGATGATATCAATGAAATCTTATAAAAAGCGTTCGAATTTATCCCAATATTGATATCATTTACATAAGATCTGACTTTTTTTTGCTGTTTGAACTAATCATTAAAGATAACATCATGATAGACTCAAAATTATTATTCAATTATTAAAACTATATTGATTTCTAATTTTTTTTATTACTAATCTTTAATAAAATATAATAAATATTTATATAATAAATATACAATGATTTCTAAAGCATGGTTCTGCTTTTAAGCAAACGTGTATAAGTGCCATAAAATATATGACATTTATTTAAAAAAGTGATATAATTTCTATGTATATTCATATATAAACATATACATATTATATCTACACGAAAATCCCTGACATCGATCAATGAAATATAGTTTAAGCAAATAAAGTGACTTCACCCCCGGGCCTCCTCACCTCACCTACATTATCTTTACTAACACCCCTGTGACTGAATGAGCACAAATTTCCCAGAAAAGTGTATTTCATTATATAAAACGTGATGTTCGAAAAGCTCATCTTATCTTCATGTGTCCGCAAACGTTTGCCAACGTAATGTAGTGTAATTCCTAATCCTGATTCCATGGCATGAGCTGAGTGTCCACTAGATGGAGCCTAGAGATTTTTTCATCCTCTGTACTCAGCCATGGCAGAGCAGTGCAGCGTGGGAAATAAAAAAAAGCCCCAGGTTCTCGCACCTCCGTACAAAAACACGCGTGTAGCGGCTTTACACCGTCGAGCCACAAGTCATTCATCAACGCGCGTGCAATGACGATGAGCGGCTCTGGATTAGCTGCCTGCTGTGTGATGTGCGTCCGGGGAGGTGGTGATTTACAGCAAGCTGATCTTCAACCTCGAGTCCCAACACGACTCAACACAATTTATAAACAAGTCAATCGCTGAGAAAATCATCATTGATGTGGTGAAAGAACTTCAGATTTCATTCCTGTAGAGGAAAACTGGAGACTCCTTCCATAAGCGTTCCATAAACAGCGCTACCTCACAAAAAAGCTTTTAGACAAAGATTATGCATCGTACAAGTCCCTGTTGCTATAGAAACATTTTAATATGACTCTGCGACAACTTTCCGCAGCTCTATGCTAAGTCGGCCTTGCTGCGCTCTCATGGCAAATGGAAAAGTGTAAATACCCAGCATGCACCACACCCGGATCACTCTGAAGATAGGTGGTGTTGGCCGTGGTGGAGTTTGGGCTCTGACAGGCAGAAAGTGAAAAGGCTTCACGCTGTGCTCCCTGTTCGCTGTCAGTCTGAGCTCTGGAGCACATGGGGCGCTGGAGGTGCCAGGATTCTGGCTCTGTTGCAGCCTGGCGCCGTGCCGCTGAATTAACCTTGCCGGACCATCTCGCCATGATCTGCGGTCAGAGCTGGCGCCTGAACACAAACTCACACCCCGCGACCTGCTATTCTCTCTCTTTCATCCCCCCATAAAGAATATTAACAGCACGTCCCTGAAGTACTGATCGTAAATAGATTAATATGGAGCATTTAAAGTCGTTTTTTTGGGCTGTTAGCGGCGGCGCTCGTGAGTTTCAAATCCCGGATCGGATTCTTGGCCCCCGACTTTATATATCTTTACATGCAAAATAAATATCATCATTGATCTGGAAAAAAAGAGTTCATTGCTTTCGAACAAGTGTGTGTGCAAGATGAATAGAGACGGCTTTATAACACAACTTACGCGCGGTATAATATCTGTAGCTTTACGCCATTGCGAACCACGAGTTTTTTAACACTAAGAAAAACTGAGCCGTCACAGTCAAACCTTCTATGACTCTTGTGGCCCTCAGTACACCTTCGATGTCACTCAGATTGACGCTGTAACGGCATCCGGGGCCGGAGTAGCGTTTTACCATCTGTCAGCACTACTGCATCCGAACCAATCGGCTCGCAGCTCTGCCCAGCAACGTGCTGTCCGCCGGCCAATCGGCTCGGGCGCCTTGTCCACCTGCTTCTCGGCCCACACATGGAAAACTATGCCTGCGCAAATGCCTTTTCCTCCCTCTCTCTCTCTCCCTCCCCCTTCCCTCCCTCCCTCCCTCCCTCCATCCCCCTTTAGAGGCTCAGTGAAAGTGATAGCGTCCGGGGCTCGTGTTCTTAAACTAGCTACTGATACGGGGATCGAACACGGCCTGCCAAAAAATATACATAAATAAATAAATAAACACATTTTGTTACCGTGAAGAAAAAATCTACATCTATGCCATCTACAGCATCCGATGACGTCCTATACAACGGTGGGCCTTCAACTTCGGAATAACAGTTTGGGAAACAACTACATACATGTAGGAAATGTCCCACTACTTTTGTCTATAAAGTTTGAAGAGTTTTTGAAGAGAAACCAGGACATTAAAAATACTTATTTGCATCCTAAACGATCATCAGCCAAATTTTGACTGAAGGATGACTGAATGTCCGTGTGCTCCAATTCAAGTTAAACCATTTTTGTAGTTCGGAGGATGGTGTACATAGAAGGAATGAAGAGGTGGCGAAAAACAAACAAACAAACAAATAAACAGAAAATAAAAATTCCTACAGATTTTCTTTAAAAGGTGTCATTTTTTACAAAGAGTTTATACAATAAACTTGTTTTAATTATTACATTTATTATGTAATAGTTTGTTTTATTATCCAAATAATTTATCATTTAAATTATATTTAATCCTTTTCAAAATAATTTTTCTTTACTAATATAAACATTTTTTAAATCTAATCTCTATGTATATTTGCGATTTGTTTTTATTGGACTCAGCTCAAGGGAGCACTCAGCGAGGCTATTAACAGGATTATGATTTCCACACCTAAAACTAAATTAAAAGTGCCAGAGCCCCTTGGCATCGCTTCACAGAGCCCGGTTTGAGAACCGCAGCTAGTCGGACATTCTTTCACCAGATGTGCAGCGATTCCTGCTAAAGTGAGCCATATGGATCCACATGTTTCAACAAAAAAACACAACAGGTCCTCGAAGAAATCAGTGTGCGAAATGGGTTAATCGTTCTATAATCCAGAACCCAAACAAGATGAGTTACGGACCACTGTGAGAAAGATGGATTACACTCAGCGGGATAAAGACAGATAAATTCAATTAAAAAAACAGAGGAGGAGGTAATGGAGAGACTTGTGGTGGAATAGACAGAACCCAGAGACAGGAAGAGACACAGATAGAGAGTCTTTCTTATCGGGTTGTTGTCTTATAAAAGCTGTTTTTTCGATAAGACAGGTTTGAGGGGACCAGGTTTGCCAGGACGGCTACATCAACTCAAATAACCGCTCTTTACAAACGTGGTGAATAGAAAAGGATGTCAACACTCCAAACCCTTCAACATATACTGCATTATTTTCATGTATCCAACTCAACCAGACTGTGTATAGTCGTGAGGCTAATAGTGTGGTAGCGAATGTAGCTATTGGGCTACTGTGTAGCGTTATGCGTCCCAGTAACAGTTAGCTCAAAAATAGCACTGAAAAAAAAACCTTTAAATCGAATTCGGGCGATCTGAGTCGGATCCGTCTTGATGGCGAATTATGTGCTGAGAAAGAAAGTGATGGCCGTTTTTAGCTCAGTGACGTGCGCCTTTTTTGCCCGTATTTATAGCTAACGGCTTCGTACACTGCCAAAACCTGCACGACCGAGTGTGTTCGAGATACAGAACGAGCTGGGAGAGATAAGGGTGTGAGGATTTACGCGACGCACTTTGCACAACATTAAACCGCGGGCTGTGAGGACGTTAGTTAGGTAGTCGTGTACATTTGGACTGGTTTAAGGTTTAATTTAGCTCGAGTGAAGTGGTGTCTCAAGGGGATTATCTACCAGAGCGAGCACTGGAGAAAAGTGAGCGCTGCTTTGTGTCTGTCCACGGAAGCCTGACGACAGCTGTATCTGACTTTCCCTGCACACAAACCTAGACCCACCCACCAACACACACACACACACACATATACAGAAGATCATAAATATGAAGTTAAATCCAAGTTTAACTAAACTGGCTATTAGTTTTTGACTAACTATTTAAGTTACTAAACAGTTAATACAATTCTGATGCACATGTGTGTGTGTGTGTGTGTGTGTGTGTGTGTGTGTGTGTGTGTGTGTGTGTGTGTGTGTGTGAGTGTGTGATTAGGAAACCCAGGGGAGATTGGAGATAAAGACATAGATCCTGCCTGCAAGCCTCAGCCACAAGTCATTACTCTGTCGTCACGGCACCATGGAAAGAGACAACTCACTGCTCAGATAAGAGTGTGAGCTGCATGACACACACACAAACACGACCGGTGATAATAATGATAGTAATACTTTCAGCGGAAGGTTCAGCAAATCAAACGCACCTCTTGTGTTACAGTTTGACACGTTACCTATTCTTTCAGTGTCCCCATTGCCTATTTTAACACCCCATTCATCCTCTTATCTCGTTTCCAGGAAGATGCGAGCGTGTAAACTTTCAAATGAGAAGAGCGCCGTGACAAGGGTATGGACGGCGTGGCTCAAGGGGAGACATGGGTATTTGATTAGGACTCTGGTTCGACAGATGTGTGGGGGCGGAAAAAAATGCGAGATAATTATTTCGCGGTGGACTGAATGCCAGGTACTACATGGAGCTATATCTGGAGCGTGTTCAGTATGTCATCTAGAGTTATGTAAGACTCGTTCAGATCTGTGCACCAATGGCTAAGCAGATCTGACCCACTTCTGTAAGTTAGTGTGTGTGTGTGTGTGTGTGTGTGTGTGTGTGTGTGTGTGTGTGTGTGTGTGTGTGTGTGTGTGTGTGTGTGTGTGTTATGCAAGGTGAGTTGTAGGAGTTCATGAGTCACCCTGTTTTAAAACTACAGTATGAGTCACGCAGTGTTCCAGCATTTACACCTGGAGTTCTGGAAAGAGCACAGGCAGAATAAACACCACCCAGAAACATGTAGGCCAAAGTTAAGGTTTTTATGTTTTTTTTAACTCGACCTAGCCTAAACAGATGAAACAAAATCAGAAAATGAAACCCAGAGAACGAGTGGACCGGAGAGCATGTTCATTTGTACTGATAATACTGATGTACTGAACACAAGGTACATACAAAGTGCTAATTTGCAAACTGCACCAGGAGCTTGGGTTGTTCCTGCATTAAATACAACCAAAACTGCAACAGCAACACCCCAGATATACCAGAAACAACCCAACAGCATCAAATCAGCCCAAACTACACCAAAAACAAACCAAACTACTGCAAGAGGAACAACCCAAACTGCACCAACAACAACCGAAAATTCACCAGGAACAACCCAATCCTCAGCAGAACTAACCAAACTACACCAGGAATGCCACAACCCAAAGCTCTGCCCTCTATTGACTAAGAAAAAAGCAAAAGCAACCATAAACAAATGCCTCTTTCACCTCCCACGTCCTTCCCCCTTCTTCCGGGAAATGCAGCTACTCAATCTTCCAGACAAAGGGCCAAAAACTACTAGCGCTCAACCATAAATGTTGGCACCTCTGCATACTTAAAACCATGTTACTAAATCTTTATAACAATCTGAACTCAGGTGTATTGCCAAGAAATGGATGTAATCTCAGCCCTGACTATGTTCAAGATCTGCCCAGTACACACAAGTGCCAAAACTGTATCCAGAACTGAGAGCTGATAAAAAGCAAAAGACGGAATCAAAACGCACCAGACGATAACCAACCGATAAACAAAATCGAAGAGGTCATTAATTCAATCGCTAATACGGCGAGGAGTTTTCGGCATGCCTGCTCGGCTTTATATTACAGAAAGGCGATCCTAAGTGTGAGACAAGGACAAGCTGTTGGAGGCCCTGTAACGCCCTCGTAAAGCTAAGCTGATTTGTCACCACCAGAAACACTGAATTCGATGGGGGGAATGTATTTGACCCATCAACCGTGTGATTCAAGAAAGAACACGACACACTGAAAATATAGCAAAACCTAACAGGAGTCGTTAATTTCTGAAAAGATCGTTTAATCATCTAAAATTTATGGAAGGAGTCTCCAACGTTAGAGGTGCCAGTCAGAAGAACAGCAACATCATTTGTGGAAAAAGGTAGGAAGCATTGGAGGAAGCGCTGGAAAAGATGACTGGAAAGTGAAAGAGTGTTGACACCAGTGCATTATGGGAAATTACAGAATGTGTATCTTTGAGCCAACGTCCACCAGAGGATCAAGTCTTGGCACCGGTCAAACTGTTGTCAACTGTCAGCATGTCAAACAAAACGTTGCATGCCTGTGTTTAGAAAGCATGTGGGACATGGCCAAGGCAGGGGGTCATGTGACCGTGAGCAAACACACGGGACAGCATATCAGGCATTACTGGCCATTAACGTCGATGCGGGGCCCGAAATCTAAAATTACGAAGAGTGACTTGTAAAATTATATATTAGCCCCCTTCTCGCGCCGCAACCGCCGGCTAACTCTGGCCACTTGGGATAATTTACGACGTGCACACCTGGCAGAGAGTCGCTGGACGCTTTTATGGGGGCCTTTAGTGACAGGCAAGTTCAGTTTCAGCAAGAGATGCCTCTTTACGGGGGCCAGAAAACCGGGTCAAGCGTGGTGATGGGGCGCGGCATAAATTAGCTCGCAAATCATCTCCAGCTTCAGACGCGTGAGCGAACAGACTCTAGCAACCTGTGAATTTGTGGCCTGTAAATGTCAGTGACAGCAACAGGTGAGGACAGAGTATAAATCTTTTTTTAAAAGAGCATGTGCTCTGAAGTAAGTGTTGGGAAATTAGAAATGAACACAGTCCCAAAGTGTGTGTTTTGTGGCCAAAAACTGCAAGTTTATTCCTACACTGTGACATCACCCAGACACCAAGTTCTTCTAATCGTGCCATAAATCCTACTCCAGTTTCACAGCCGCGCAATCTTTAGTACACTGTTTTCATTCAATCAATCATCAGCATCTCTCCATCTCACCCTGTGCTTCCTGCATTTATTAATACCCCCCTTCTGTCTGCCCCCTTGTCCCTGTTCTTCAGGGTTGAGTGGCAGGCAGACTGCCCTGCTCTCCACGTGTACTTCTTTGGTTTCAGCGGAATGTCCTTCGAGAACCCCCTCCCTCGGGAACGGATTTTGATATCGCTTACGAAAGATGGAGACATGTTTGTAGCGTGGGCCTGTGCTAACAAAGTGACATTTACAAGGCTAGAGATCAGCCTGGAGGCAATGAGGGGGGAGCGTTCATCTGGGCAAGTTTCCAGGAGGGGAAGAAACAACAGCTCGCGTACAGAATACGCTACTTTATTATCGCTTCACTAGCGGGAGTCTTTTTGGCTCTCCATCTTCCTGAGCCATTGTGCAAGTCGTTCACTTCATGACGACTTTATACGCATTAATACAACTAATAGGGAAGAACCAAGTTCGTCAAATCAACCTCTGCACAGCCTGCAAACTCATGGTCACTGCTTCGAATACCTTTTGTCTTTTACGACTCCTTCTTTTAGCATGCGGGTGAGTTAGACGCTTGGCCCCCCATGTACTCTACACCTGTGTGGTCAACAGGGTCTTCCCAGGGAGCTGGGAATGGTGTAAAACCAATAAAGAACAAAGCAAGACAGGAAATTAGGGCAAATTTATATTTATATGTATAAGTCAGGACACATATGGTATTGTAGAGTTTAAGTTCAAAGAGACTTTACGTCCAAGCATGCTAGAGGACTCCAAAAGGCGAATGCAACAACGTGTCCAATACCGATTCGCATGGGTGCGTCTGCATAAAAGTTAACGTTCGGATACAAGCTTTTGCAATTAGCGATTTTACTTAGATATTATTATTAGTAGATGAGCTCTACTTTTATTATTTAAAAAGTGACCAATAATTTGTGACAGAATATGACGTATCACAACACTAGGGAGCCCGAGGCGTGTCCTGAGTCACATAGAATGGAGATTAACATGGCAGAGGTAGAGCTGCATCTTCCTGGGGGCAAAACGGGAAAAGAAGGTCGGGTTTTATTGAATAGATTTTTTTTGCCCCACAAAGGCGTATTTGTGAAAGGGTCTTTTTGAATGTTTGCTGTCTGTCTGAGCCAAACAAATTTTTTTCCATTAAATCGCGTTGAATCAAATGGAAATCGGAACATTGTTTATCTGTAATAAATAGACATTTGGTGCAACCCAGACGAGGATGGGTTCCCTCTTGAATCTGGTTCCTCTCAAGGTTTCTTCCTTATGCATCTTAAAAACGTCCTTTCAACCTCCAAAATCTGATGACGGTCTGATCCTGAAATCACTCGTTTTCAAAGGATCCCAGAGCGCCAATCAGCTTTTGGCTAGCGATTAAAAAAAAAAACATTATCCCCTTTAAGTTTAGCTGTGAAATGAGCCACATGAGCTACTGAGAAATCATGAAGAATCGGAATTCAGCGCAGAAGCCAAGGAACAGACCAGACACTTGCACACCAAGCTGGAATTATGGTGTTTGTTTAAGGATGATGTCGATGCAACAGTTTTACAGGCATAAAACGCAAGTGCGTAAAAGAAAGTAGAAGACGGTGGGATTAACGGAGGAATTATGCCAGTCCATGAGGTCAGGGGTCAAGCGCTATTTTCATACATCGGCGTCTCGTATCGGGTCCAGCGAGACGGGTTACGAGAACCGTCGATCACTGCTTTATGACAGAAAAAAGACGAACGGATCTGCGTTTCAGGAATTTGCTTCGATAACAAGAGAAAAAGCGATTTGCAGCTTCGCAGACTTGCTAACGTGCCTTGCTTTCGGAGAAGGCAGACTGGCAGTGACATCACACAATTACACACTACAGGACACAATAAATGCTTAGCTGGTCGGAGTATTATCCAGAGCATGTGTAGCGTCGCTGATAGCGTTTCTGACACACACACACACACACACACACACACACACACACACACACACACACACACACACACACACACACACAATATTTCGTGCAGATAAAGCAGGATGGCTTTGAAGTGTGTCAAAACTTCATGAGCTCAGCTGTTCGCTCGGAGCTTCAATACAAGAAGTCAATCCAAGTTCTGTGAAATGATGAGTAGTAAGAAGGGGGGGTCATGTCAGGGATATGCGTGTGTGTGTGTGTGTGTTTGTCTTTTATTAATTAGTTTGTTACACTTAGACGAATCACACAAATGTAATGAAGATGTAGTGTCTCTTTATCTTTCTCTCACACGCACTCATTTATCACTACGGATGATATGTGTCCAGACCCTGTACTTTCCTTTTTTTTCCTTTTTTAAATCCACCCTCGTTGCGTAGAACCCGTACAACCTCCCGACCAATCCGATCGCCGAATTCAATCCGCCACCTTTAATTTTAGAGTGGATTTTTGACCAGCTGCCCCGAGCGTCCATCTATACGCCCACGGTAGTGTAGCCTCATCCGCGCCTGCCGCTCCATACAGCTTATCACACATAATATAATCTGCTTCACGCCATGCACATGCCTCAGGAACGCTCGGGCGAGAACTACCCGAGACTTAGCTCACGTTTCGGGTTCTGTATTACATTCGTGCGGCGGGTCATGCTGCTCGAAACGAGACACCGACGTCAGATGATTAAATTAATTAAAGCATTAGGGGCGCGATAAAGTGGTGCACGGACTCATGGGTTTTTCATTATTCCCGCACATCCGCCGGCTTCGAGTGTCCGAATAAAAAAACTCGACATTTTTTCTAACGACATTTGCTGACTTTGGTGCTTGGACCCCTTGAATGTGGAGACATTCGAGATTTGCATCAGTATATTAAAACACGCTCAACTTATATCACAATGAAGTGGGAGAAGGACGGAGGGATAATTAGAACAGAGGACGAATTGACAATATTATGGAGGAATCAATGGAAATGCTCCAAGTCACAGAAACAGAGGGAGATTGGATGGAAAAACGTGATATTTTATTACACAGCAGCAGAAGGCAATTTTTCTGTATGTTGGAGAAACTGTGACGTTTCCAGGGACTGCTATTTTATAAGATTATTGGAGAAGAATGCGTATCGCTTTACAGGATATGATATTTTATAAACAGAAATGTTTAAAAAGAGATAAACATTGAATGAATATATTGCTGGTGGCTGTTAAAAATAGTTTTTTCCTAAATAAATCAAATAAATGAATGCCTAAAAGGAAATCACAATGGACGTTTTCTAATAAAAACATTGAGCAAATAACAGCATTTGTAAATAAACTGAAACATTCCCTTGGTACTGGGAAAAAAAATAGGACCAAATATGCAACATCCCATGTAAAGAAACATCACATCCTTATATGTTGTCTTGTAATCAGACTTATAATTTGGACATATTAACATAAGAACCTTGTATTAAATTAAGAATTGTTTAAAGAATGCTTTCGAACTGTATTCCATATAAATAAAGTAGTACGAAAAGAGAGATCTTGTAACAACCCTTCCCCCTCCCCCTCTCCGTCAAAAAAAAGTAAGAAAGAAAAGCCATTAAACATTAAGATTAAGCCCAGTTGCTTCTGCATGTCAAGGCAGTAATGAACACTTTCCGGGCAGCGACACGACATCAGCAAACATACAAAGGCTCACACACACTTGGGGAAAGCGAAGAGTCACCGCAAATAGGCTGTTGGTAGTTGACAGCAGCTGAAGCCAAAGCCTTACACCTTTTCACCATGTCGACGCTTTTTTCCGTGCGGGCACGTGTGTGTGTGTGTGTGTGTGTGTGTGTGTGTGTGTGTGTGTGTGTGTGTGTGATTTTGCCGATCTGAAATTCCCAATTCGATTCGATTTTAGACGTACGTTCTCGATTCTGATTGGTGGGCAGCTCGGAGAGTGGCGTGGGTTTTTATGTGAACACCTTGTCCTTTGTAGAACGACTCCAGACTAATAACACGACTGCGTTTTTCACTTCGGAACGTTTGCGGAAGGTTTCAGTGCTGCGATGTTTCCGTTTTTCCACCACTGAACTTTCTTGATTACGGGTTTTTCGGTGGAGAAAAAACTTTTATAGCTACATTTATGTAAGTGATAACAGGATTTTTTTTTAAATGATTGATGCGCCATTATTCGAGAAACAAAAATTGTTCACCGCGAACATTCGATTTGTTACACGTTAAATGTAATGAATACGAATTCTTTTAACAAGGCAACAAAGTTTTTCGATTTAAAGCAAATGAACCAGTAGTACAAATCGTTACAATATATGCACAAAAGTATTGGGACAACTGATTTTTCCACCCATATGTGGTTCTTTCCCAAACTTTTTCCAAAATGTTCAAGGCGCACAGTCGTATCGGGCGTCTTTGGATGCTGTGGCATGAGATATTCCCTTCACTTCAACTAGAAGACCAAAAACATGTTCCAGCATGACAATGTCCCTGTGCACAAAGTCAAGACGACTGCGATAGAGTTCTGACCCCAACCCTACTGATCAATGAATGTAAACACTGACTGCACCCCAGGCCTCCTCACCTCGCCTACATCAGAGAGAGAGAGAGAGAGAGAGAGAGAGAGAGAGAGAGAGAGAGAGAGAAAGAGAGAGGACAAAGCCTTGGCCTTCGGCTATTAAAGACGGCGACACTTCATCACCTACTGCTCCAAGAAGTTCTGTTTTCCAGTGGATATCTACAACCCACAGCCTCAAAGCCAGACATACACTTCACATAGCAGGAATGGCCATAAAATTATATATTTTTTTATAATAATGATATCGATATTTTACTACTTTCTTTGAGGAACGACAAAAAACTGATTCAACTGGGATTTAAAATTGTAACTTTTATAAATAAATCATCATTTTTTTTTATTTACTCAAATTCAATGCAGAAGATCGAGTCAGATGTATCTGCACCCATGAAGTGTAATTAGTATGAATAGTTGTGAAAAAAACATCACTACACGCAAGGTGTTTTTTTCTGTTATAAAATTCTCAAATTTTGCTCACTTTTATTTTCGAAAAAAACTTAAACACGAAGGCTTTGAATCCCTGGAGCGCTAATTTATTTATTCGGAGAAATAAGTACAAATAAATAAACATAATCTCTCCTGAAGGTTTTATCTAATAGGCAGCGGAATAACGGTTGTATGATCTTACGTTCTTCTCGATCTAAAACAACGAATTCAGATTTCTTTGGTTGTGTTTTGCAATTGAAAAAAGAAAAAAAGATCCCGAACGAAACCTGCAATTAACCTGCTCAGGCTCAGGCCAGACCCCGAGTCCATCCAAGGAACACAAGTGTGAAAAAGGAATACACCAGCGTCAAGACTTCAGGGCATCAAAAAAGATCCCACCAAGGTGCCAATCCACCTCCCAGCACATTTTTTCATGGCGACGGGAGGAAAGCGGAGAACCAGCAGAAAAGGGAGAACATGTGGAACTCAAAAGCGTGTGAGAGAGAAACCCGAGTTTAGGAGTGAAGGAGCGGGAGCCTCGGAGAGCTGTGACACCTCCACTTTAAAGATAACTTATTGTATAAATGAAGTGGAGTCTAAAACGTAATCAAGACTCCTGTGTACTAACAAGAAACTCAGTTCCTTTTATAATATTATGGAATTATTTCTATGTACAAAGAACTAAAGTTAGAATCAAAAGGATGAATATCAAGAGTTCTTTCGGACACAATGAAAAGTCGATCAAAGTGGACGCTTTTTTTTTTTCATCTTCTGCTGTCGTTTAAAAATATAAATTCAATGATAATAGAAACTTGTCTAAGATACAGTGAGTAACTGTAGAATTCATTTTTATCTCATTGCTTTTGCATTATTAATGACAAAAAATGAAATCCTTATTATTTCTGAACGATTCGTTTCCATTCCATACGTTCTCTTCGTGACGAACGAAATCGGTCAAACGATCCATAAAAGCTGCACACATACCGAGCATGAATTGAAACTTCAAAGGGTATTCACGTATCGGGTTTTTTCAAACTGATCCCCGTCCCCGTATCGTGTTTTCAACTAAAAATCAAAGCATGTATAAAGTGTAGCACATGCTTTCCCGTCACCGCGTGTAAAAACGTCTCCATCGGCCGATCAGCATCACCGTTTTCACAATTCACGTGTGAGTTTTTTTTTTTTTTTTTTCTGCCTTACCTCTGGAGGTGCTCGAACGGAGGTGCCGAGTCCACGGGGCCTGTTCCCTGCTGTTTGTTTTGGCCATTCTCAAAAACGTTCTTGTCCCAAGCCTGCTTCATGTTAGGAAGTCCACCTGTAGAACATGAACTGTGTAGAACAGAAACCCCGGCAGGAGAAGCTTCCCCTATATGGTGAGCGAGTCGAGCGGGATTTCCGTAACACTGGAGTCTGCTTCAGCTTGCCTGCTCGCTCTGGCAGGCTTGTGGCGTTGTCTTCTTCTTGTTAAACTTTTGGAAAAAGTCCGAGGGGTTGAAGAAACCGGCTGAATCACAGGCTGCCCTCGAAATGCAGACTAAGAAGATATGACAGGAAGCAGGAGTTGAAAGACGCTCGACCAATTGGGAGTCCAGGGGAGGACAAAAGGGGGGGATTGATCCCCCTCTTCCAGCCCTCCTCGTGACCCCTCCTCCCTCTCTCTCTTTCACTCTGGAACAGCGTGGTGGTGAAGAACACCGTACGTCCTACAGGCTGGACTAATCTCTCAGGCTCGTTCACGTTCGGTACAGGCCACTTTGTGGAGCAGGTTCTTTTTTTTTTGCTGCAAAATCGTTCTCTTCGTTCCCGAGGAAAAGCGTGTCTGTGGTGTCCAGATCACAGGGCCATCATTACAAAGGCATTATTTACCTTAAATAATACTGCTAAACCCAGTGCTGGCAGAGAAACCACATCGCTGAAGCTCCGTCTGAGGGTCCGCATTGCATGATGGCTTTTTCTAACACAATAATGACGGATTATATGATTATCCTAATCTCGTATTTTATTCTTAAACACTACACACCTTCGATTGAGACCACGACACAGTGGAATGACGACTTTTGTTTCTCTGAACGAGAGCGGGAGGGGCTTAGCCGCCGTACGTTTTTTTTCAAACACAATTGAAAATCGAGTCCAAATTCGAGACAACACATCCATCTGTCAGGGTGTGAATGCGTAAAGTGGCTTCGCAGACTCCTGAACCCACGATCGAGCCAAATTTACTGCTGCCCACGACATCAACACGTCGTCCGTTTAAATGACTGATGGCGAAAGTGAAAGAACATCTGATAAATTCCTCTCCTGGCGAGCGAGCACATGGGCCACTGGTCTCTGAATAACAATCCTCCTGTGATTTTTGGCACGGGAGAGAAGTGGAAACGCCATCGACCCGCCGCCCCCGCCATCGCCGCAACGACTCCTGGATTACAATGTGAAGCGTAGGACGCTCCCGTGGACGTTAACCACAGAGGCCCGGCGGATTTAATGGCACAAGAGAGATCAAATTTTAAGAGATGCTTTCCAATAAAACAGGGAACACGGACGCTCCGTGGATCGAGCCGCCAATGTAACGTTTAAAGAAGCATCCCGCTGCTGAAAATCATTATAGAACTAACAGCACCACGTATCCGTGGAAACCAAAAGGCTTTTATTTTAAACAAACTAGCAGCTTTATTCATACTGCCGCCCCCCTGACCAGGCAGGTACTAAGGATGAATGGAGGAAAGCTGCGATTTTAGTCATGATTGTGGCATCTGAACAAGCTCCAAATGCGACTCAAGCATTAAAACGCTCATTTGTATTAATGATAGTGTCAACATTTTTATTCCTCACCATCAGGAATCATCTCATCAAAGCACCGCAAGATCATTTTTCCCAGAATCGGTTCGAACTGCAGCTGGGAATGTCATTCAGAGAGGAAAAAACCCCGCTAAGACACACCTGCCAGGCTGCTCAGTAGCCGAGTGATAATTATAAAAACCTCGCGTGGGGAATTGAATGCACACGGAACATGAAAGCGTATCCTTGAAATGCTTGTTGGTGTTTGTTCGATTCATGCACTATGTACTAAAATAACAGACTAGAAGACTCCGGGGATGAATGCTCCTGCAGTTTGTTGCCCTATGGTGGGTGATGTTTGATATACATGACCCCAATAAAAGCGACTTAGAGCTCCAGCTTGTAAATGCCTCTGGTTTTTTTCGGTCACGGGTTGTTGGGACGAGGAGCGGTTACAAACGTGACTGAAACATTTCCATGACGCAACGTACCACACAATGTCACATATTTTCATTGGGGTTTTAAACATGAAAGAATTTGACAGAAGCAAATACGTCCGTTAGGCTAATCAGGGGGCGACCAGCGAGCTTCGACTGAGACGTCAAAATGTGAGTTGAAACCCGAAACCTTAGAAGATCGACGAAGCATGGGATGAAATACAATTCCCAAAGATTATTATGGCAAAAAAAAAATGTGTGGACATCATTCGTTTGGTTGGGCTTTTTTTCTGTTCGAAAAGCAGAAGAAAAAAAAATCCAGAAAGAGATAAAAGAGATCATGTCAAAAGTATCTTGATGTACCACCCCAGACCAGTTTAACACCTCCAGCACCGAGGACTTTCATTGACCAAGACCACTGCCACCTTAACTTCACACCCTCAAACGATTATAACACCACTTCCATTCCTGGCCTGACACCTAGCAATTAACCTTCTTCACGTCCAGGAAACCAGATGTCCTGAGGCTAGTCAAGAACCTGAACTTTACAGAAATAAACAAACAAACAAACAAATAAATAAATAAAAGTGCCTGGCCGGACCTGTGTGTGTGTGTTAGTACTATGGCATGCTAGGGGTGTTTGTCTTCATATGGGCTCCCCCTATTGGTCCATAGAGGTACTGTAGGAGATCAGAACACGTTAAATGTAACGTAATAATGTGTAAACTGCAGTAATGACTGGTGCATTTCACCCCGAGGCCTTCAGTGGTGTCCTGCCTGAATCCATCCACCTCTTAATAACATCATTATTGCGCCACGGCTATAGAAACCATGAATATTATAGAGAAACGCAGCAGAGCAGGGCGCTGCATCACACACAGGAATCTTACAGGAAGAAGAAATGCTATAAAGCAATAAACACAATAAACACAATTCAACACTTCTCCTTTCACTGTAGCCAAAGCAGCAGCTCCCGCATACATTATCTCTAGCAGAAGCACCGATATTCACATCATAAAATTATCCCGGGGGTTTTTGGTGCATCCTGGTGTATCAGCGTATTATGGTTTTCCTGGGGATTTGAAGCAAATTGTGAATTCTACAAGGAAAGTATAAACACTTACAAAACGTTCGTTTTCGGCGACATTTTCCTCACGCCGTCTCTTGAAAAGTCCGTCTTGGATCTGCGACCTAATCGATTTGCGAGCTCTGACTAGCACTGACCGACCAATCAAAAGGCGTGAAAATGCAGACGTTATCGGACGCCTGCTAGATGGCCCGGGTGTCTTTAACCTCATTTTCATTAGGACACATAGTAAAGTATTCAACGGAAGAATTCCCATGATGCTCTTCATCACTTACCTTTATGGACTTACCCTTTCCTTTACTGGCAACCTCAAGTTTATTTTATTGTATGGTCAGTTATGTAGCTTTGTTTTGCACCTTAGATGTACAAAAAGTACCGCAGAAAAATGACTCTGAACCGTTACATCCGAATCAAGAGTCATGCAAGGAAACGTATCATGGCTTGTTGTTGCACCTGACAAAAAAATAACAAGAAAACGTGAATTAGTTGTTATGTGACACTTGGTATGTAGCACAAGTTAAAATATTTACCTGCTAGTGCGAAGAGTCGAATCATTCGACTCACCAAAATAGTGAACCGACTCCCTCAGTCCTAAAGGACACGCTGCGATTCTTTTCTCTGATTTTTTTCTTTCGCAAAGATTGTTAAATATATTTTATACCGAATATTATTAATTTTCCTTCACAGTTTGTACACAGAATACCAAAAATAAAATACAATAAATACAAATAAATGCGAGCGGCTCGAAGTAGTGAAGTAGTACAAGTCAAAGCACTCGTTCTCAAACCACACCGCTAATTAGCTCGAATATATATCGAATATTGTTAAACATATAATTATCCATTATGGTTTATATATCGCACATTAATTTTTTTTTATTTGTAATTGTGTAGATTTTATAGTGTTAAATTCTCACCGTGTGGAAGTCTGCTAGCTCGGCTAGCTCACCACGCGAGGGCGCGCGCGTGAAGTTTGACTGTCTATTGAGGTGGAGCGTCGCGCACGCGCGCGTCCAGTATATATATATATATATATATATACACTATACTATAAGGAATAAGCAATGGCACATATTTATTTATCCCCCTACATCATGTTCTATTTTATTCTGTACTCAGTGAAGCAGCATTTCTTTGTAGCCTTCTCCAGATCTTTCTCTGAGCTCCTCGGTTCCTTCGCCCTCATGCTCTTGGTTTTTGCTCGGATATGCTGAGATGCACTGTGACCCGTGAGAACTTCTATAAAAAGGTTTGTCCAATTTGTCCAATCCATTTAATTTCCCCCGCAGATAAACTCTAATCAAGGTGTAGCTACATCTCAATAGCCATTAAGAAAAACGGGAAGTTCATAATGCAGTGGTTGTTGGAAAAGGTCTGAATACTTACATGTGATATTTCACGATATACTTTTTTAGTGCAAAAGAAATATGTTTTAAGACATTTCTAGAATTCTGTTTTAATGGGACTACGTGTGGAAATGTGGAGCCACACACACACACACACACACACACACACATATATATGTATGTGTGTGTGTAAAGAAACAGGGGTTACTGATTTACTAGATCATCTGTTCCAAACCTTTCGTTCCTTCCCAACATGTGACACTGTAAAAAAAATCACTTCGCTCACAGTGATTATTATTATAATATCATCATCTCTGCTGGGTATTTGTATCTGTTGACCAGTAAAAGGCTTTTAATTTGGGGCAGAGCTCTATGCAGTGTTGCTCTGAGAATAGGGACTAGGTAATGAGAAGATGTGTGATGATGCAGCAGCTCAGATGGCTCCTGAGGAACGCTGTTCTGGCACGTCCTGAGGAGCAGAACACAGAGAGACTGCAGTGAACGCATCTGTTCACTCAGCGGGCGACTCGTTAAACTGCCAACTTTTATTGACACCACGACACTGACCCGGTGAGAGCGAAGGGCATGTGCGCTGCATGGGAGAACCGCCGGTCACGGGATGCACTTGGCACCTGTCGGATCACAAATTTGCTTGTACAGAGGACGAGTGTAAAAAAGCGGGGGTTTGTGACTGCGTGGCGGAATGGTGCGGGTTCGAGAGCTCCAGCACCACCACCACCACCACCATCCTCCTCCTCCAAAGCCACCAGTCAGCACTTTTATTTCTGATCCAGTATAAATAGGAGCATGATTATGTTCAAGTGTTACGCTTGAAGGCTCCTCCCCCATTTTCTGTTCCGCGTCCATTAATTGCACGCGCTTTCTTTTCCACAATTCTGCAATAAAACCTGGGCTGAGAAGCTTCACAGCACCCCACAAATATCATGCTATTACTTTTCAACATTATTGTTGTTGTTATTTTTATAGAGCACAACTGAGGGACCATCTCACTGTACCACACACACACACACACACACACACACACACACAGCGACCCCAAGCGGAGACGCTTAGAATGAATTCGATCTTAATATATAATGTGGGTCATCTTTATTTTTTTGATTAACAGCTGAGAACAATTGAATGAAAAAGAAGTGATTACATAAACGAAGCTCAACTGAAATGACTGAAAAATATTCTAAGGAATGCAAAAAAAATTCATAGTATTTATAGAAACCCAACAACAGTTGATTTTGGGAACACGTGTCTGCTGCTTTCTGTTCTAACCACCGTAACAATCCATCCGCAAGGTGAACAAGACGTTTCAATATAATAATTAAAAAGACGAACAGCCTTTTACTTCAGTGTTCAACACAACAAGAAGAAAAACAAGCTTTTCTTTCTAAAGACAAAAAAAATTCAACAAAAAAAAAAAACCACAGGCGCCGCTTCGTTCACCCGGGTTTTGGGGGAGCGAAGAATGGAGAGATGAAGAGGAGGAGTCTTCGTCGCTTAACCGTGAGTGGTGTCGTCTTCCACGAAGTCCTTGGCCTGCTCGGCGGAGATCACGTCAATGTGACTCACCTTAAATCACACGGCGAGAAAGAGGAGTTAGAAAACACTGTCGTGACCAGGGTCATGTATCAGCAAGGATCTGGCGATACGATACGCATTATGGTATCGTGATACAGGGGTTGCGATACAATACATTGCGATACTGTAAGCAAGGCGATATATTGGGATATTTCTTGTTTACGGAAAAGGGTACAATTTTAGGAAAGCACACATTAAAAATGTATAGGATTTGATGCAGTATTGCCCAAGAAAATATTGCAACACTTATGTTTATTGCTATTTTTATACACCCCTGGTGAACCCTAGGTGGTGCTCCGGGACTGCGTTTCTCACCTTGTTTCTGAACTTGACTCCGTAGAACTTGTCGGCCGACTCCAGCAGCTCGGGTCTGAAGGTGGTGGTGATGAACTGAGCGTGTCCCGCCAACTCCACAATCATGTCTAAATATAAAACACGGACAAAAGAGATTCGAGTGTGAAAAGCCGGTTACAAGAGTGCGCATGAGGTTTTTGTGAAGATGATAATATGCACCCTCTACACCTGTCCTAAGAGACTCTCACCTGAGACTGCTTTCCTGTGCTGCGCATCCAAAGCCTGATCGATCTCATCGAACAGGTAGAAGGGGGCGGGGTCGCACTTCTGGATAGCGAAGATGAGTGCAAGCGCCACCAGGGACTTCTGCCCTCCGGAGAGCTGCTGCATCTCCCTCATCTCGCCCTGCTTACCTGTGAAGGACACCTGAGAGAGGAGAGAACAGTATGAGAACGACGTCGACTCCTAACTCTCGTTACAACCAGATAAACACAGCGGACGCTCGTACTCGGATTCCGACTCCTGTGAATTGGTCCACACTGGGAACGCTGCTTTGGGAGGCGGAGCCTCTCTCGCTGTCAGCTCCACCCTCCCCTTCATCCTGAGACTGCCCCCCTTCAGCATCTCCTTTCTTCATCACGAGTGTTGCTTTGCCTCCTGGAACTAACTTCTGGAAGACCTCACTGAAGTTTTTAGACACCTGCAAAAGCAAGGAGGAATGGGGGGGTGGGGGGAAAGCACAAGAAAGAAAGAGTTACTCATTATTTATTTATCTGCTCTTAAGCGGGGAGAACATTCATATGGCCGAGTCTGCACCTGTTTAAAAGTGAGCTGGATGGCCTCGTATTTCCGCAGCTCCAGGACGTTCATGAGCTCCATGATGGACTTGTAGCCTCTGTCCAGCTCGTCCTGCCTCTTTATCAGCTTCTCCTTCTGCTCGGAGAAGTTCACAAACTGGTCCAGGGCCTTCTTATTCACGTGGCTGTACTTCTTCAGCTCGGTGTTGCACTGCTCCAGTTTGCGGAAGAGCTGCGAGATGTACACACAGTTAAGTTCAACCCTGAAGGACATCGGATCGGTTGAGAAATAGAAAGCGAGCATTAAAAATATAACACTTGTGCAAGTGGGCGAGATTAAACCAGAATTCCTCAGTGAGCAGCAGGACAGAAAATAAAACAAGCAGCTCCTGTTTCTGAAGACTCGTCTACCCCAACATAATTATAAAACACTATGGACATCCTTACATCCAAAATACACATTTTCAGCCCTCATCATTAGAACAGCAACCAGTGCATCAACGAGTCTTAGATGAAAAGAAGCTCCGAGAGCACGTATAAACACCGCCGCGATTTAACGAGTGTTTTCTTCGAAAAGGCGGTGGCGAGGCGACGTTTATAGACAGCAATTTTTCATAAATGGTGTTTTTTTTTTTTTTTTTTTTTTTTACACATATTCTGAGAGATCTTTAAAGCTGCAAGGACAAAAAAAAAACCTGTCAGGATTCTCAACATCCACTTCTCCACTCTTCACAGAGATGTTTATATAATAGGAGAGGAGGGTAGGAGAGGACAGAATGAGGTCTGAGTCACCTCTGTGTAGGAGAACTGAATGTGTGTGTCTGTGTTTCTGATAAAAGGAAAAGAAAAAAAAGAGCTGAAAGGATGAAATGATGAGAGAAAGGGAGGAGAAAAAAGAATAAAGAATCTTAAGAGGAAAACGTAAATCAAACCTGAATTTTGCTGCACTACAGATGGTGTGGAGAGAAAGGTAAAGGTCTAAAGAGGGTTCACCTGCTTAAGCGTGAGCGTCTGGTACTTCTCAAAAGCCTCCTGCGGAAGGGAGCCGAGCTCACGGATCTTCTTCATGCACTCCTCCTTCTTCTTTAGCAGCATGCCCTGCCGGTTGGTCATCTTCTCCAGCTCCTTGGTGTCGTGGTTGATGGCCTCGTTCTGCTCTTTCTCAATGTTCTTCCAGCGCTCCATGCTTTTTATGTGGTCCTTAATCTCCACTTCGGTCTTATCGATCAGCGTGTCCAGGTCTGAGAGACAGGCGTCGAATAAAGCAGGTTTATCGTCATGAGTAGCATCGCAAAGGGGCCGAAAAGTTCTTTCTATGGGAACTTCAGCTTGGGGAATTTTTGAAAGATTCCAAGTTGGAAACTTTAATGGGAATTTACAGGAATTTCCTAGAAATTTAGGGAATTTGTATATGATGCATTTTAGATGCCATAAGCCGACATGCATGTAAACAAATACAGATTTTCAAACGGACATTTCTGATTTAATTGTAGTATAATTTAATGTAATATTTATGTAATCTACGTGAACACTCGCCAAGATGGACATTTTTTAAGTTATTTTTTTGTGAAGTATTCAAGACGTTATGGGATGGATGGATGGATGGATGGATGGATGGATGGATGGATGGATGGATGGATGGATGGATGGATGGATGGATGGATGGATGGATGGATGGATGGATGGATGGATGGATGGATGGATGGATGGATGGATGGATGGATGGATGGATGGATGGATGGATGGATGGATGGATGGATGGATGGATGGATGGATGGATGGATGGATGGATGGATGGATGGATGGATGGATGGATGGATGGATGGATGGATGGATGGATGGATGGATGGATGGATGGATGGATGGATGGATGGATGGATGGATGGATGGATGGATGGATGGATGGATGGATGGATGGATGGATGGATGGATGGATGGATGGATGGATGGATGGATGGATGGATGGATGGATGGATGGATGGATGGATGGATGGATGGATGGATGGATGGATGGATGGATGGATGGATGGATGGATGGATGGATGGATGGATGGATGGATGGATGGATGGATGGATGGATGGATGGATGGATGGATGGATGGATGGATGGATGGATGGATGGATGGATGGATGGATGGATGGATGGATGGATGGAATTACTTCCAACTACATTTCAGTTCCCTGTTATAGGCTCACCTGCAATTTTGTAAATTCCCAGTTTTTTCCCATTAATTCCCATGGAAAGTTTCTAGTCTTGTAAATTCCTGGAACTGTGCAACCCTAGTCATGACTGGTGTCATGATCTGCGTTTACAAACTGAAACTCTCAGCGTGGAAGAATCCAGAAAGCTCACCCTCGGACCGGGCCATAGTGTCTTTGATACGTTTGTTGATGCCGTCCAACTCGGACGTCGTGGCCGTGAGGACCGTCCCCCCTTCTGTCTCTCTCAACTCGTTCAGCTCCTAAAAAACACACCCACCACACATGTTGTTAGTGGTCTTCAACGTGGAAGGTCTCGTTAGCACTGTCGCATTTAATAAAGAGTAAACACGTGACGCCCACCTGTTCCACCTGGTCGAGACGTTTGCGCAGGTTCTCGTTCAGGTACGTCTCCACCCTGGTCATAATGCCCTCCAGTTTAATTCGCTCGTTCAGAAGCTGTCTGTTGTCCTGTGATAAAAAAACAAAAGAAAATCGTGTACGGGTGCACTGAAGGTCGGCATTAAGAAGAGGCGGGTTAAGGGAACGGACGCGTACCTGCTGCAGCTGTCTGATCTCGTCGTTGAGGTCGTCCACGCGCCGCTGATCCTCCAGGCTGAGTTGAGAGAGCAGGTCGGTGCCGAGCTCGGCCTTTAGGGACTCCCGGGTGCTCTCCATGGCGTGCAGACTTGCCTCCAGACTCTGCAGACTGCGTTGCTGTAGGAGACGGACAGAGTCGGAAAGAAAACAAGCCGTTTCACTCGGCGTACAGAGAGGTTACTTTCACCCAGCACCCCGTATAGGCAATAGTATGAAAACACACATTTTTCAATACTCAGTCCCCCCCCCCATACTGATCTAGACCTGGAAATCACAAATCAAATTCCATACTTTTCCAAAAGGCAAAGGAACCCAGTGTACATTTATAGGAACCCAGTGTACATTTATAGGAACCCAGTGTACATTTATAGGAACCCAGTGTACATTTTGTAGGAACCCAGTGGCCAGTATATTTGGCACAAGATGCTATTTAATACACAAGAATGCAGCAGTGCAGTAAAATAGAGTTATGAGTACAATAAACTAATGTTCAAGGTTCTTTAGAAGCCATGGCTGATGGGCTTCATCACAGAGATGGTTTGTTTTTAAAACTGGTTGAACAATCATGGTGAGAAGAGAAAACGAGGGCAGATGCACAACTGTCTCTGCTATTAATGACGCTTCTGTGTAGCCGAGAGACGCGTGGGTGTGACGGCGGAGCTGCTATACACTGCCAGCAAAATAATTCATAAATAAATCATTTGACACTGATTCATTTCAGTCCTGGGTTTTTTGTGAAATTGGTTAAGAGGGTTTTTGGGTCAGGAATGAAAATCTGTGGGGTTTTTTTTTTGGTCCATGCAGTATTTATGTCGACTGTGTCCGAGTGTGTCGTACCTTAGGCATGAAGGTTTTCTCAGACTGCTGCCTTTTCTCCTTCAGCATCTTCATCTCGGAGAGGATGCTGTCGCGTGAGGCCTTGAACTTCCTCTGCTGCGTCTCAATCTGCTGCATCTGGTTCATCAGCTGGTCGATCTCGTTATTGATGCGTGTGATGGAGTTAAGGGTTTATCTGTCGTATACGTGCGTTCACTTCACCCGACACGTCACGGCTATAAATATAACCGGATACGGATTTTTTAAAGTTCTTCCGCTCGCATTGTAATAGCAGACATAAGAGGGGTTATGTCATCGCTGCACTCTGAGGACGCTGAATGGGTTTCTAAGAATAGCAACATACAAAGCTGGCAATCAACAGTGAGAGCCTGAGAATGGAATATAATAATAATAAAAAACCTCCATCCTGTGTGTCTGACTCACAGCTTCAGTCTAGGAGGGCCTCAGTGCTGTTACCTCTGCCTGTGTCACACACATACACCACACAGAGGCATAACATTATGACCACCTGCCTAATATTGTGCCAGTCCCCTTTTGCTGCCAAAACAGTCGTGACCCGTCAAGTATCAGCAGCATGAACTTCTTCAGCAGTTTGAGCTACAGGAGCTCGTCTGTTGGATCGGACCACACGGGCAAGCCTTCGCTCCCCACCTGCATCGCCGGTTCAACACTGTTTCTTTCTTGACGCACTTTTAATAGATACTGATCACTGCAGACCGGGAACAGCCAACAAGAGCTGCAGTTTTGAAGATGCTCTGACCCAGTCGTCTAGACGGCACAATTTTTCAAACTCTTAAATCCTTACGCTCATCCATTTTTTCTGCTTCCAACATCAACTTTAAAGACAACATGTTGCTGCCTAATTAATATATTCACAAAAACAAAAACAAAAAAAAAAAGATCTGAAATCCCTGAATCAGATCCGGATGGGTTTCTAATCCGATTTATTGAATATTGAATGTTTACACAAAGTGGAATAAACAACTTAAATGAAATTAATACTCCCTCAAAAAAACAATTTCATCTTAATCTTGGAAGATGAAAAAAAAAAAAAAAAAAAAAAAAAAACACTGGTGCGCTCTCTCTTTTTATATTTTAATTACTATTGCGCAGTTCCAGTCCACCACACACACACACACACACACACACACACACACACACACACACACACACACACACACACACACACACACACACACACACACACACACACACACACACACACACACACTGATAATGGGTTGACAGAGTGAGTCACACAGCTGCCCTGTCTGCTTCTGTGCCATGTTCCTCAGCCAGGGATGAGAGATGTGACACACCAGTGTGTGTGTGTGTGTGTGTGTGTGTCTGTATGCCTCACCATAAAACTTACACTTCACCCGAACACACACATGTCCTCATTTCCGGCTAGTTCTACACTCACTCTGAAACTTGTAATTCTATTCCACTATAACACTACGATGAAGCATGAGAAGGATATGTTCGATGTTCCTGCGCAGGTTCTCATTGAGTTTGGCCTCGAGCTCGGTGAGCTCCTCCTCGGCTTTGCGCATGTCCTTCTGAAGCTCCAGGCGTGACTTCCTTGTGTCATAGTACCCACCGGTGAGAGCGCCACGGTGACTCACCTGGTCTCCTACAAACACACACACACACACACACACACACACACACACACACACACACACACACACACACACACACGAATCCAGTGAAAGTTGACTGTTTATTTTGAGTGTAAATCCAAACACGGAAACAATAAGAAGATATAAAGTAGAACCATCATACCCTCCAAGGTAATGCAGTCCATAGTAAAGGCTCGAGCCAGCTGCGTGGAGACCTCCATACTGCGACAGATGAGGGTCTTCCCAAACACATGCTTAAAGGCTTTATCAAAGTTCTGGCTGTAGCGTAATTTGCTGATCATCGGGATGGCATCCTGGGGAACAAGAAAATCCAGAATTGATGCGAGATTCCATTTGTTCACTATTAATCACTGCACTATCGAGATCGTTTTGCTTACGTTGGTCTCGGGGTAGGCGGTGTCGCGGACGTCCAGCTTGCTGAGGGGCAGGAAGGTGACCTCTCCAGGCAGGTTCATCTTATTGAACTCCATCAAGATTTTCGTGCTGACCTCGTCAGTCTCGACGATATGATAGAACAACCTGACACATGCAAACACACGACAGAACATCCTGTTCGTTAGACTAGTGGATTTTACCGATACTTGGGTTGATTCGTACATGCCGATAAATGTTTTAAAAATGGATACTGGATGAAATGCAAACACTCAAAATGCAAAATAGTACTAAAACGTATAAAAAAAACAACAACAACAATCATGAAAATAAAAACATTATAATTGATATATAAAATACAGCAGTCTCTATGCAGCTCTGGGTAAAAACAAACAGCACATGGTGTCAGTGATTCGCCTCTAGAGGCCGCTCTCGTAATGACAGCAGACCTATTCTGCTGCTCCAGCAACAAACGCTACCTGGATAAACCCCCGTTATGGATTTTTGCAGATAGTTCTGGCAATCAACTATCGGTGCTGATTAATACAAACCAGATGAATCGGTCGTGTTTAAAATATTTAAATAAAATTTTAAAAAGGGGATTTTTATTTTTTTTTTTAAAGATAAGAGCAAAGTTTTAAAAGAAAATTGTCACTGTAACAATGCAGTCGTAAATGTCATGCTCAACATTTTGTGGGTCACCTGGTTCCAGCGGTCACCTCCACACAGGTGTAGAAGGCGGGCTCGCACTCAAAATTGTTCATGACGATGCCGTGGTATCCGTTTATTACGTGCTGGTTGATGCCTTTCCGACGGAAATGTTCCAGAACCTTGTTAATGCTGTCGATGCCGTTCAGGATGGCCTAGAGAAGCAAACGAGACACGTGTAAGCACAAGACAGTAAGTGCGTGAGTGAGTGAGTGAGTGCGTGCGTGCGTGAGTGAGAGACCTTTCCCGTTGCTGCACGGAGTAGCTGCTGTTTTTTCTCAAGGTCTTCTCTCTTGGCTGCCAGGGCCTGCTGCTCTGCATTCTCCTCTCTCCACAGGTAGCTACAAGAGTGCACACACACACTTATTAAATCAGCTCAGGAACACTGTACTTGGCATTTGGTCATGGAGGCCTGGGATTCCCCAGGAGGTCTCATGCTACAGTATATACAGAGAAAGTCCATGACTCAGGTTTAATAAATATCACACCATCAGCACTGAGGAGTTCAACAGCACAGTAATTGACGCATATTACAGGTTTTCACTAAAACTCAACACACATCTATTAGTTCGTGCACAAATTAAACAGTTTTATATTTTATCTTTGTTACCTTCGACGCTGCATTTAAGTGCAACCACACTAATCAGAGTTTTTATTATGGCTTATTATTTCATACCTCGATGTTTCTGACGTTCTGTTATTTATTCTTTCATATGCTTTTGACCTATTTTTAGCTTTTCGGTTTTCTTATCGCAATATTACACCTGGTGTTGGTCTGGAAATCCAAATTCCGATTTTGCATAAAAATAAGGACCCTAAAGAACGAGTGAGTAAGACAAGAGAGGGAGGAAAGACTAAGAACCATGAAAGATTCTTGACAGCGTATCTCCGTGTGGGTGAGTCACAGATGGACTGAAGCTGTCAGAACAGAACAGGGGTGTGTGGAGAATATGAAGGCTGGTCCCCTGAGGTCGGTTGCCACCGGGGTTTTTAGTCACACGGCTCTGGCAGTCACTGGCCGTGTTAGTCATGAAGTGGTGGGAACGGTTTGGACCGTCGCTCTTACTTTCTCTCGCTCTGCAGCTCGTCCTTCCTGTTCTTCACCTCGTAGTATTTCTTGTCCAGCTCTTCTACGCGGGTTTTCACTTCGTTCAGATCTTGGTCCAGTTTCTAGAGAAATGAAAGAACAAAAAAAGAGAGAAGTATAAAAACGCATCCCGCATCAATTTAGATCATGACATACATGATACACGATTCTTACACTGTACTGCTCCAGGTTCTTCTCCTTGTTGGCCTCGGTGTCCTCCAGGTCTTTGTTTATGGTGGCGATTTGGCGTTTCTTGTCGTTAATGGCCTGGTCGAGGGACTTCAGCTCCTTTTTGATCCATTTGTCTCTATCTTCCTTGGAGGTGAACTGGCTGCCACGCCCCTGCTTGGCGTACAGGTCCGTGCGCTCCTGCGTGGCCTGGGCCAGTCTGTGATCCGGAATATATGGAAGAAACAGAAACAACAAGGGAAAGCGGTTAGCAAGGTTATTAGCAGAGCAAGCGATCAGGCGTATCCCACAAGTCTCATATGCTCAATACTCCTTTATAATCGTACACAAGTTCATGCTGCATTTGCACACTGCTCCATACATCGTCGCGGTCATAGTTATTGCTTAGTAATCGTCACAACTCGTTACAATTTGTACTTCCCTTTTGCACATCTAAATATATTCTTACCCTCCACTTCATCATCTCATTTTCTGTTATTTTTCTTAGGTGTTACATTTAAAGTCTTTTTTATTTTATTTTTTATTAGTTCTGTCGCTTGCTTGACAGTAAAACTCTGAGACGAATGGACGACTGCTAGATTGTAAAAACACTGAGGAGTTCGCGGTTGAATAGAAAAGAACCAGCGTTAGAAAATTATGTTTAAGAAACGTAGGTCGTTTGCAATCAATTAAATAAACAAATAAAAATCTGTCCCGTCCCCAATCACACACGAATGGTGTTTTTTTAAACAAAATGAATCACCTGGCAATGCCCCTCTCCTCTTTCTCCTTTACTGTATTGAATTTGGGCTCCGTCTCCTGCAACTCCTTCTGTTTCTCCTCGATCTTCTCCAACAGCTTCTGCCTCTCTTTCAGTAATCGTTTCTAAAAGAGGGGAAAATATGTTAATTGCATGTTTTATTCATTCTCTTAATTTCTTTTTTGCAATGAGTAAAAAAAAAAAACCTCATTATACAACAGATCTTTTTTATTTTGGTGGTGAGATTTTCACACTTTGACATTACCACAAGAGATGGAATCTTTAAATAACACTGTTTAAATGGCTAAACAGAAACATCAAGCACACGCCCATACACAGATGCAGAGTTTCCTGCTACTTTCTGCCCAGGTGGCTGGCAATCAGTGCCAAGAGTGAAGAGTAATGAGAATCGCGTTCTGAGCCAAACTGGAATCACACTCGCCAAATGACACACAATAAAAGAGAGAGAGAGAGAGAGAGAGAGAGAGAGAGAGAGAGAGAGAGAGAGAGAGAGAGAGAGAGAGAGAGAGAGAGAGAGAGAGAGAGAGAGAGAGAGAGAGAGAGAGAGAGAGAGAGAGAGAGAGAGAGAGAGAGAGGATGCGCTTCATCCTCTTCATCTCCACGTCATCAATGCAGCACTGAGCCAGAATGGGATACTGGGTCGTGTGTGTATTTCGGGGTGTGTGTGTGTTTGTGTGTGTGTGTCTGGACCACTGCCCTGTGTAGTGTGTGCAGTTTGTGACGCAGACGGGGACTCTTTCGACCCTCTGTTCCGTATTTCCTGCCAACACTTCCCACAGACATCGAGCTTTATGCAAAAGCTTCATCCAGACCAACATGAATCAAAGACGCACGTCAACGCCACCCAAACTTCAACAAATAGCCAATCGGCTGCACTATAGCGGCTTTTAACGTATGTAAATCCGCACACGCAGAATAAACATCACTTTACAAACAGTTTGGGAAAGTCTTAAAAATGTCAAATTTAAGCTAAAGAATTTTCAGGGGCACCTCAAATACAGTACGTCGCGGACAATCGCTAACCGCGGCGTACAACAGTGCGTACCATCTTCCAGCATAATTTCACAGTACTGTACATATACCCTACTCTACTTAAGACCGGTCTGTCGGTTTCAATCGTGGTCGTAAGTCGACGACTACCTGTATGTGCTTCTTCCCCAAAACTGTTACCACAAATTTTGAGGCACACGACTGCAGCATTAAACTTCCCCTTCACTTAAACTAGGAGACTCAAACCTCCTCCAGTATGACGATGTCCCTGTGCACTAAGCCAGCTCCATGAAGATCTTCTGCTACAGAGCTCTGACCCTCGACTGTGAATGTGAATGCTGACAGCATCCCAGGCCTCCTCAGCTCACCAACATCAGTACCTGACTTTAATTTAGACACAAGGGTGTTGGTAATCTCCACAAAATCCAAGTCCATAGCGAGCAATAACATTTCTAAATATATGAAAACGACTAAACTACAGATATTTATGCAGTCGTCTGTTTCAAATCGTCAGACGCTTCGACCCGCGTCATTTCCTAACGGAGTTTATTTTTGTTCCGGCTCTTTGAACCGTCGCTGCGACGTGAAAACTGTGTTCAAATGTATATACTTTGGACAATGTTTTCAAAAAACTAAATTTTTATTGACTGACAACGTGGCCAGGAGACGGAAACGGAGAGATAAATATGCGATTTGGAGCGAAAACGTATCAGTGTTGACGTGGCTTTGTGGCTCTGTGTTGAACTCCGTGTTTATCAGCTGACAGGATGCTGTATAATGAAACACTTGGTACATTAATTGTTCAATCAATAAGAAAACCTGCAAAAATGAATAATTTTTATGGTTAAATAAAATCCTTTATTCATTCATTATTAACATATTTTTTTTTTTTTACTGAAAACGTTGAGTTTAATTAACTGATTTTTGAAAACATAGTGCAGCTGATTGTGTACCGCACCACACCCCCTTCGTAGTAATGTGATCCTATTATTTTACACTCGGTCACACAAACTTATCATTTTGCTATTCAGAGGAAAACAATTATGATTGCTTGGTAAAAAAAAAAAAAAAAGGGAGTCAAATTAGTGTTTTAATCTATGTGTGTGTGTGTGTGTGTGTGTGAGAGAGAGAGAGAGAGCGCGCAGACCCTCTGTTCGCTGTTGCCTGCCAGTTCGTCCTGCAGGTCTTTGGCTTTGAGCTCCAGTTTGGTTCTCTGCTTGATCTGCTCCTGCCGCTCGGCGCTCAGCTGCTCCTTCTCCTCCTTCATGGCAGAGATACGAGCCTTTAGCTCGCGCACGACTCGCTCCGTCTCCTACAGACCACGAGAAAGCGTTATACAACTCCACCTCAGAGCAGAGTCTACATGAAACATGAAGCTCTTCACTCTAACTGCTCCACACATTACCTCCACTTTGTCTCTGGCGTCCTGCTGAGCGTCACGTAACTGCCTCGATTTGTCTCCACACGTCTCCCTCTTAGAAGACAGCTAGAAAAGACCATCCAACAATGAATGACAATCCTTTTCACACGTGGTCCTTTATGGGGCAAAGTGAGAGCGTGAGAGTGTGTGGATATCTCGGAATGTTAACCTCATCGAGTTTGGCCCGAGTCTCGTTGAGCTCTTGGTTGTAGATGGTGTACTCCAAAGCTCTCCTCATCTTGTCCCATTTCTGGTACTGCGCCAGTTCTTCTTTTTCGTCCTCCAGCGTGTGCAGTCGCTCCTCTATGTACTTCAGCAGCTCGTTGATCTTCTCCCTCTTTCCCTCTGCAAACAAACAAAATCGAATTTAATAATTTGTTCCACAACACTTTCAGGGTTCCATCAGATGGTTTCTAATCCACTACAAAGTCTTCAGGACGTCTCGGCTACAAAAGCGAAAATACAATGTGTAGTCTGGTTTAAGCACATAGGAACTCGTATGATGAGCACAGACTCTCTGGACATTTTATACGGCGTGTATCTTGATGGCTTCCTGAAAACTTTTTCATTCCGAAGTGTGAAGTTTGTAACCTGTCTCCTTCATCAGAGAGATGCTCTCCTCCTTGCGCTCGTCGTACACCCGGGTTCCCGCCACCTCCCTCAGGAGCTTCAGACGCTGCGAATCGGGTGCCGTGGCCATCTGGTTGATCTGCACACACGCCATTGGCAGCGTATTGGTCATTATGACGTTATTACTAAGGAAAACGTGTTTAATCTAATCTTGATTTACGGAACACCGTCACAGAACATTTACTGGGATTACTCGAAAACCACAAAATCATCAGGACAGAAGATGAATAGATGAACAATGTTAAGAATTGAGATATTTATGGCTGTAGAAGTTGATCTATATTATGCTGCTGTAATGGATGTTGCTATGTGGCGTGGAGCTCTTTTACCTTTCCCTGCTTTACAATGTAGTACGGGTTACTGCGGGAGAAACCCGCGCTCTCCAACAAGTTCATCACATCGTTCTTCCTGAAAAAAACACACACACACACACAGGTCAGTCAGTCGGTCACCATACAGAATTAACCGACATGACCAGAATTTCATTCAATACTTACGTCACCATCTTCTTATCGAGGAAGTACTGGTCCTTCTTAGCTCCGATGACACGCCGCAGCGAGACCTCCTCTTTATCAATCTAATGAGAGGAAGCACTCGTACATGACCCTCGCAAAACACTTTTCCAGGCACTCATAACAATACAAAACACACACTGCAGTCCCAATGAGACGGCATGAACAGCATTGCCCACACAAACACATCACAGAAACGGTGTTACTGGTGAGGGGGGTTTTACCGGAAGCCTGTTGTCAGAGTTGTCGAATATAATTTCCACAAAAGCTGAGATGACTCGGGGACCAGTTCCCTCCTGAACACACAGACAAACACACACCAATACGTCACAGCATGTTTTTATTCCTATATTTTAGGAAGAAATAAATATCTATTTCATAATATATTGTATTTGTATTTCTTTTGGAAGAACATTAAATGGGTGAAGTAGTGCTGGAGGACCACAACGACATAAAGAAACATTTAATGAACACAAATTACTGCATTTAAAAAACATTAATTGTTGCAGATGGACAGAGACAAAGAGACGAATTAGCAAAAACAAACAGATCAAATATTAAATTAAAAGTCACAGACTAAAGTTTCAACACAGACTGAAAACAACTGACACATTCAGATAAAAAAAACAAGGCAGAAAGACAAATTTCTAACAGAAAACAAGACAAAAAAACCTCCACAGTAATCAGCTCTAGTTATTAGATAGCTATTAATCCGTAATTAAATATGCATGTTCATTATATTATTATTAATAACCAGTGTCTGATCTTTTGAATGAAAATCGTTACTGACATGCAGCAGGGCCAGACGCTGCTCGGGCCGAAGGTGACTGAACTCATCGCTCAGCACAAACTGGATCGCTGTAACAGAAACAAAACGACCGTCAGCTTTACCCTTCACACCACACACACACACACACACACACACACACACACACACACACACACACACACACACTCACACAACATTAGCACTTTTCCTCAAGATGGAAATGTACTTTGCAGCCAGCTGTTTAAACCTTTTTTTTTTTTTTGGATAATGTGCTAAAGTTCCCGAACACCATCCCAGACTTAACACTAACACACACAAATAACAAACGAAGAATCGCGTCTGCTTCTGTACGACGTGACGCCTTCTGATACTCACCGTAAAAGAAGTTGCTCTTTCCGGATCCGTTTCTGCCCACTGTTAGAAAAAGACAAAAACATCTTAACAAAAACGTATAACCTTTTGTTTTTTATAGAACACCTTTTTCATGATTTTAAGCAATTCACCAACAAACGCTTTCCAACAAACCGTGAGAAAGCCGAAGAGATCAGACTCACCGATCACATTGTGCTTCGAACTGAAAGGGTCCACCACAGTCTGGTCTCTGTAACTGCGGAAGCCCTGGATGATCACCTGGTGAACGAGTTCACATGCGAATCTCTTTTAATGCCTTTGTAATGAAATAACTATATACAGTTCTAATATCATTGGTAGAAAACAGATCTGTCCAGTGCTGGTGATTTAAATATCACAGTGCTCTAGTCAATGTTAGGAAGCTGTGACCAGAGCGTAGGTTACAGCACACCTGGGGCAACAGTGGTGCGGAAACCCAGAGCCTTAATCACTTAAGTTACGCCTTTTACTCTATACATTTGGTCCAAAAGGGTATCATACAGCATAGTGTGCAGAAGCCGCACCACATCGTTAACACTCGCATAAAAAATAATAAACTAATATTTATTCAACCCAAATCTGTTTGTTTGGAACCTTAAAAAAAAAAAAACAGTTGATAATAGACCATTGTGATCGCGTCACGCTTCTTCACCTCAAATCTAAAACTGGACCTTCCATTCAAACCTATTGGCCAGGAAATAAAATACACAAGGGCAGGACACAAAACAGGGCTTTTGACATGTTTTGAGAAGGTGAAATTTAGACACAATCTGGAAAAACTCTGTAGTCTTAGAGCTCGAGTCCAGTCTTTTCCCACCAGAATTAGTATTTATTTTCTCACAACCTCATTTGCAAATCAAAGTTTCACATTTTTTGAGTCCTGAACTGATGTGCCTCATGGATATTTTGCATCTTTAACAAAAAAACAACAACAATAATAACAATTTAAAAAAGTCTTATTCTTTATAAAATTCAGTCCTTCAAATCAGGAAATTACTGTTTTTAATGTGTTCTTAATTATTTTCCTCCAACATCATGCAATTGTGTGATTATGCTGATTTATGAAATAATATATTATATATAGTTGGAAGTGTTGGTTTCTGCTTAACAGTATAATATTAAAATTATTATGATGCATTTTTATGAATGGGTTGGATTTCTATTTACCACTAATCGAAAAAAAAAAATATATATATATATATACATATATACGTAATTAAATAATCAGGATTATTCAGGTGAACTTGTCACCTCAGCGAGCACGCGCGCTTCTTCAGCTCGTGCACTGTTAGCATTAGCATTACCTCACGCGCTAAAGCTAGCACAGCTTTCAAACTAACACTCATTGCTCAAGTAAAAAAAAATCCCGATACAAATATATAGAATTCATATCACGCGTGCAAAATGGTGCATTCATATTTCGATTTTTAATCCTATTCACACAGCAACGGCTTCGATATTAGCTTAGCCGTTAGCAGCCCCGCTCACCTGTTTAATGTACATAGTTTCGCCTTTCGCGGTTCACCTTCCAGACCAAAAAAATGGAGCCCCGACACCCTCCTTCTCCTCCACCGCAACCTCCACACAGAGAAGAAGGGTTATAAAGTAAGGAATCAACGCCGTGTGCACTTTATTACATCCACATTTACTGCATGAAAATTTATTCCCCTCAGAAAACAGAAATAACAAAGAAAATGGCGGAGGGGGCGGGAAACGATGGAACATCGCATTATTATGAGTGTGTGGGGAGTGCGGCTGAGAACTGACTTTATAAATACTATTATACGATTTACACACTTATGATGCTATACAAAATATTATGTAATACTGTTTTCATATGTTTAAAGATGTGCCTTATAGCAATGTAAACATTTAAAATGATTCTTCGTATCCTTTATGTAACACTACTCCCCTATTTTGAGATGTTGGTACAACCCGCCCGGACACTGCTTTGAGCGCCAATATAAGACTGAATTCCTCTCACTGTATTCCGGCTGATCCCGCCTCTAAATCATGATTGGCTACTGACCTCTCATGCCCCGCTCTTTGATTGGCTACTAGTTTACAACCATTCAGCGATTGGCCAATTCACATTTCCATTAACTTTTACAATGCTGTGGTGAATTTGACTACATGTTTCCAATAAAATTTGAAATAATTTGTAATTACATTTTTTTTTCTGTTTTTACTGACATATATGTTTATATAGTAAATGTATAATAATTAATTTTTAATCCCTCTCTGCTATACATTGCACCACTGTAATGGCTTTCCAACACAAAATACCATACTGTATATACCATATAAGCTTTTACCTTTGTAGTGGAAAATTGCTGAAAAGTGCTCTAGAGTAAGTGAACATAGTAGTACACCAGAAAGGTGTCTCAAAATGGAGAAAAAGAGCACTTTACAACTTTCAGAGTCACAACAGGGGTCAGCGTTGCATCTCACTTTGAAGAAACTTTACATGGTCAAATTTAGATATTTTTTCCACTATAACCAGTGTCTAATTCTTTACAAATGTTTAAAACAAAGCAGTTTTCTAAACACAAGTATGTCATGTGAATGGTTTGGTGTGATTTATATAAGACCCACAACCATGTTAACAACAACTGTAGTCCAGATTCAATTCAATTAATCTTTATTTGTATAGCGCTTTTTACAATGGACATTGTCTCGAAACACCTTTAAACGGTTAACAAATCATTTAGGTTCTTTTGTGTGTTAAAAGAATAAAATTGACTTTAAGATGTCGCTAGCTTTACGTTTATTACCTACACTCATTGGGCAGCAATACTGTGAAATACCCAAGTGAAATAACCAAGTTATTACTAAATACGTAGGCCTGACTGGCTAATTAACTTTTTAATTTGATGACATAGTTATAGTAATGAACATGAATTCTAGCGTTTGAGACAGACGGCTAGTCGGAGGCTTAGTGTCTCATTACCTCAGAGTGTTTAATGTCAGGAAATGATTTATAATGAGGTGAAAATCTATACCTCGTAATTGATTACTGTCACGGATTCACAAAATTAGTTTGAATATCTGGCCCTAGACAAGAAATAATCACACAACGTTTTAGTACAAAACATTTATTATCACATTCACATTTGTTAAAAAATCTTTACAAAAAAATCAATAAATTAAAGTGAAAAGCCTTCGAGTGTCATGTCATGAATGATCATTAAACTGAGGCTTGTATTGCAGTATGTTCTAAGGCAAAACACCACATTAAAAAAAGAACAAAAAAAAACACTCCAACACTTCCATGCAGTCTTTCAAAACACAATCAGAGGTCGAGTTCTACTCGACGTCACTTCGCCACCCGATGCCCGCTCCCGTCCCGAAAGCTTTTCCAGTGCTTCATTAAATTAGGTAAAGTTTGTCAGCCGAGCTTGTGGAGGACGAGGGGGACCGAGTGACCATCAGTGCAGACTTAAGGAGGAAATTGATCATTTCCTTTCTAAAAAACACGCTAATTTGTTCATACGTTCATGCTGCACATGTAGCGAACCACATGACAGCGAACCACATGACGACTTAATTCCTTTGCTAGCTAATTGCCACTCTATGTAGGTAGCAGATCATCTCGCATTCTAACTAGTCAAAATGTCGGCTAATCCTGGTAGCTAGCTAGAGAACCGAAAAGCCTTTTAGCAAAGTTGGACAAAAATATGACTTCAGCTACATTGTTTTATTAACTCCTTTACATTTCAAGTAGTCAGGGAGGCGATAGGGCTGAGTTTGATGGGTGCCAGGAAGGAGGTAGGGAAGGAGAAAACGGATGACCCGAAGCTCTGGTCGATCGCGAACTCGCCGCCCTTGTGCTCGTCGGCGTCGGCGTTCTCGTTATTGCTGTCCACCGCCGATGCCAGAACCTCGTTCTCGAACTGCAGCAGCTGGCCCATGAAGCTGAAGTTGGGCGAGACCACGGCACGCCGCTGCCTCACGGCGTCGAACGCCTCCTCCAGACGCAGCCTCTGCGTCTTCATCAGGTACGCCATGCAGATGGTGGGCGAGCGTGAAATTCCCGCCTCGCAGTGCACCAGCACCTTTCCGCCTTCTCGCTTTACCTCGTCTGACAAAACAAAGAAACAGCGTTTTTGTTATGGCCTTTGCACGAAATACTTCTAAAGTTGTTGTATTACTGTTATACATTGTTGATGTAATATAATGTGTTGTGTAATGAAATCTACATGCTCAAAGATACTCGGGGTGGGGAGGGGGGTTGTGAGGGCGGCATTTTACCTCAGACTTTTATTGGGGGTGTGGCCTAAAGCTTATTTGATGAATACGTTAAACTGTTTAGCGCTAGCGTTAACGTTATCCTCGAATCTCATGACCTGACTCATGGACTACATTCAAGATCAGCTGAAAGTCTGAGACAGATTCATCTGCTGTTTCTAAACACACTTCTCTTTTTGTTTAAATGTCAGACATTTTTATTGTTTCTTTTTTTCCCCCTCCTTCCACGTAAAGTGGATTATGCTTAGCCTGACTCATAAGATTATGACTACTCGGAAAACACACACACACACACACACACACACACACACACACACACACACACACACACAAATCTTTTGCAGGTCATTCACTAATCAGGTCTTAAGACACTAATCCGCTATTGTGCATCCGCCATCTCTTTCTGTTGCTCTGGCGCACATACAAACACACACACTCACAAAAAAGAGTGGGTGTAAGGGAAAGTGTGTGTAGTGTCTAATCCAAACAAAACCTACTTGAGTAAAGACCTGCGTAGCCCATCTGCATCTACACATTCCCATTTACAAACACACACACATGTTCTTCAAACAGACTATAATAAGATTGGGTCTTGTACGCGAGACCCGGGTTAGCCGTCAACGTTGCGTAAAGGTAATTACGGTGTAATTTCAGTCGTACAAAGTCTTTTTTTAGGAACCTGATGACAGATCTGAGGTAAATGTCCACGATAATTCCAGCTCATTTTCGCTGTTTTTACACCGTAACTTTGTGTGTAGACAAACATTTCAGGGCCTCCTTTCAGGTCAAAGCACTTATTTATAATAGACATCGCCTGGTTGCTTAGCAACACCGTTCTTACGTCGTTAAATTCGTTTACAGTTTTATTATTGGTTCTACTGTGTTCTGAGAGGAGATGTTAAGGTCACATTTAAGGAAGGAGTCTCCAGTGCCAGTGTAGAGGCGGAGGCAACAGTCGGAACGTTGGCACTTGAACTTTTTTTTAGTTTATTTTGTGAACGCTCCAGACGGGGTCCGCGCAAGAGCTAAAAATATCCTAAGACCTAGATTTTAGACATGATTAGCGTTGTTGTTGTCAGGAAATGTTTCGCATGACTCACAAGTCGTCTCTCATGAGCACCTGGAGGTGTGAAATGACAATCAGCAGGCATTTGGTGTATATCTGCCACAACTAACCTTCAAAACACACTCACACACACACTTACACACACCCAAATCTCCTGCGATTAAAGCACCACTCATGCTCTGACACACAGGTCACACCCGGCATCATCGAGCTCATGCAACGATTAGTCAAAAGCGCCGGCTTTTTTGTTATCCCCTTTTCCGTTTCTGTCTCTGGTTCGTCTTTTTTTTCCTCGTGAAAAAAAGAAAGGCGAGAGTGTCAGCTGGTTTACGCAAGACGAGCTCATTTTTAGCTGCAGTGTGAGCCAGCCGAAAGCTTCACACAGGCTTAATTTAACACTCGCTCCGGATAGACGGCTGACTATCTTTAGACTTTCCTTCTAGATTTCACGGAAAATAAATTTTTTATGGCAGAACTTCTGTAATTCAAGTGTTAGAGTGAAGAAATACATATTAGATATCAGATATATACTCAATTCTTTGTAAAATAAAGAACTATTAAGTGCAGGCCTAGGGGCAATAGGACAGCCCTAAACAGGAAGGGATTAATGGCCTGGTGTGTGTGTGTGTGTGTGTGTGTGTGTGTGTGTGTGTGTGTGTGTGTGTGTGTGTGTTTGTGCTCTTACCTATGAAGTCAATGGCCTCCTGGAAGTGTGAGCCAATATCGGCCGTGTGACTGTCCTCTACAGCAATACGTTTGTAGCGCTGCGGCCCCCCGGCACACTGCCAGTCCCGCCGCGACACGTTCAACAAGGCCGTGATGCGCAGCTCGCTCAGGCAGTCGTGGCGGCGCGCGTGGTAAGCGCTGCCCAGGTACAGGAAAGGCAACAACTCCACTGGACCATCCTAAAAAAAAATATTAATAATCATTTAAATGTAGAAAATCCTAAGTGAGTCAACTCATGAGATAACAATTAGTTTAAAGTAAAGTGGGCAGGAGACAGAACGTCTCAGCGTTCTCATCTCTCTTTTATTATTGACTCATCCAGGAACCAAAGGTCAGAGATAAAACGGACGTCTGATGTCAGCCAGGAGGCTTTGAAGAAAAGTCTGGACTGGATCAGGGCACCACAGCAAAAAATAGGGCGACACGGTAATGAATATATTGGTGTTAATGATAATAACATTGTCTTATTTGTATAATAGAGACAGTTCGTAGCCAATAACATTAAACAGAAAGTTCGTAGCCAATACCATGTTTTTATTTGCATAATACATATAGTTTGTAGCCAATAGTGTGCTCTCATTTGCATAATGTCGGGAGTTCAAAGCCAACAACATTGTCTCATTTGCATAATACAAAAAGTTCGTGGCCAATAGTGTGTTGTCGTTTGGTCGGGAGGTCAAGTTCGTAGCCAATAAGGCTGCCTCATTTGCATAATACAGAACGTTTGTAGCCAATAATGTTAAACAGGAAGGTTGTAGCTAATATCATTGCCTCATTTGCATAATACAGGAAGTCTCATTTGCATGAAACTGAAAGTCTGTAGCCAATAAAATTAAACAGGAATTTCGTAGCCAATAACGTTGTCTCGTTTGCATAATAAACAAATTCCCTAGCGAACCGTGTGCTCTTATTTGAATAACGTGGCCTTTTTTTTGTTGCATAAAACATAAATGTGTAGCCAGTAATATTAAATAGGAAGTTCGTGGCCGAGAGCATTGTTTCGTTTGCATAATACAGGAAGTTAATGCAAAAAAAACATTTTCTCATTGGCATGATACAGGAAGTTTGTAGCTAATAATGTGTCCCCATTTGCATAACACATTAAGTTTGTGGCCAATAACATTGTCTCATTTGCATAATACAGGAAACTCGTAGCCAGCTGTGACCTCATTTGCATAGTACCGGAAGTTCATAGGCAATAATTCGTTCACGTTTGAACTGAAGAGGAAGTTCGTGGCCAATAACGCTCGTATTTGCATACTGCCGGAAGTTAGTAGGGAATATGATGTGGGCTTTACCTGAGTGTAATCTGCCCCGGGCTGGACCTCCTCGGGGTCCGGGGTGCTGCGTTCCTGAGAGGACTTGGCCTCGGTGCACAGCTCAGGGTAGTGTGTGTGGAAGCTCTCGTAGCCTCCTGCAAAAGAGAAACAGGGTTAAAGCATCCGCATTCGATTAATTATTGAGTCTCTGCTGCTCATGAAGATTGTGGAGAAGAAGGAACATCTGAGAGCCACACAACGTGCACATCATCACACCAGCTCAGGCTTTAATCAAGTCAAGTTTATTTCTATAGCGCTTTTCACAACAGACATTGTCTCACACCCCTCTAAGAGTCAAAATCACACTCGTGTGTTTAATGATTCAATAAAAGCTTTATTGCGTACTGGAGTGTTTCCACGGGCCGCATCAATCTTTCTTAGAAATACAACACCAACATGTCTCAGACAATTTTCTCCACGCAGAGTCGGTTTGAGTAAACTGCTTTCTGTCTGTCTGTCTGTCTGTCTGACAGCTTTTTTTTTACAT
>NC_139582.1:29285417-29290417 GCF_946808225.1 Silurus aristotelis | reverse complement strand
TGAACAATCAGGTCGTAACTTAAAATAAAATTTTATTTGTCACAATTACAGCTGGTAGATATCTAATCTAGCTACGAATCAAACAAGCCACACTATATGGATGTGTGGACACCTGAGCATAAGATCGGTATGTGCTTCTTTTCTAACATCTCATTCCACATTTAGTCTCCATTAAACCCCATTTGCAGTTATAATAACCTCCACTCTTCTAGTATGTTCCACTAGATTTTGTGGATATTTGTGCTCTTTAAAACCACAAGGGTGTAAGTAAAGTCCGATACTGTTGTTGGCATTGTCATGATGGAACATATTTGGGTCTTCTAGTTCAAGTGAATTCATGAAAAATTTCATGCTCTCATGTCCAACGACGTCCGATAAAGTCGTGTCGTAATACCAGTTAATAAGAACAGCAAATATGTGGTTACAAAAGTATGATGAATCAACCTTGCAACAGTCTTAGCTATCTAGCAGGAAACAGGAACAGAAAATAGTTATAATTCATAATTGCATTTTATATATACAGTAATCCCCCGTTTATCGCAGTGGTTACCTTCCAAACCCACCCCGCGATAAACGGTACTGTACTGTATTAACATTTTACTTCATTTTTATATGAAAAATTCGGTTTTTATTAATACATTTCATTATTTCAACTCAAAACTCCATGAAAACAAGTCCCAATAAGTTTAATATCTTTAAAAGTAATGACGTGCTCTCCGCGAGAAACCGGGAAAATCAGCCAAAATAAATATGTTTCGAACGCAATTCCGCGATAAACCCGGGGCGGCAGATTCCAACCGTGGTAAAGCAGGGGATTACTGTATTATATTATTGGTGCAACTGTACACAAACACAATGCACGTTTCGTACCTCGGTTTTTAAGTCACGGTTCGGTCCAATCCTCGGTACGGTTACAGGGAAGAAACGCGAAACTTAAAATTGCTCGTTTAGTAGCTAACGTTAGCGCTATTGATTTTTTAGCGTTTTCATTAATGCGCAAAAAAAATCGTATTTCTGGTACGGAAGCCACAACGACACTGCGCTAACTCTAGTTCCTTTTTTATACCCCTGGCATTGTTGTGTATGTTTTCATGTTTGATAATAATTAAAAAAAATTTGCTCAAAGTGCAGAGACTAGACAAACTTGCGGTCCGCCACTTAATACGTTTGCGAGGGAACTCAGATATATATATATAAAATCTGTTGTTTTAGATTAAAAAAAATGAAATTTTCTGAACAGAAAAACATGACGGTCACATAATTTCTGAGCGAAAAACATTACATATCCTTTTTTTTTTTTTTTTTTTTTTACACATTTTCGGTACTGCTCATTAAACTATGGGATTTTAGGTACGATACACCAGGTCTTGTATGTTGGATATTGTAAATGCTGTAAGTTCAACTCATTTGCTAGTCTTTCCTCTAAATGAAAGCTGTTTACATTATTAACAGTCTTGTGAACACGACACAAGGTTCTCGATTGGTGTTCTAAGGTGTTGATGATACCACCATGTGTTGAAGCTTTAGGAACATGTGCCTGGACTTTGTTTATATATATATATTTTTTTTAACAAAAAAAATTACAGAGAGAAAGGAAAATCGTCAGGCTTATTAAATGTATGATAGAATTGAGGTGATTGAGTGACTCATCCCTCATAAATAAACACCACACACATGACTCAGAGCAGCTATATGACTAATGGCTTAAACAGTTCATGACTCCAGCAGCAGTGTGCACCAAAGACACATTTAGAGGAAATAGAAACTCGATTTCTCTTTCAGTAGTACGCATTCAGTGCAAGACACTATGAGGAAACAACCAGTTTTTCTTTCATGTCATTTGTCATTGTACAGAAACTATACACTGATCAGGTAGAACATTATGAGGCCTGATTGCTCGAGGCATGGACTCCACTAGACCCCTGAAGGTGTGCTGTGGTATCTGGCAACAAGACGTTTTAATTCCTGTAAGTTGTGAGGTGGGGCCTTCATGGATTGGAATTTTTTTTTGTCCAGCACATTCCATAGATTCTTGATTGGATTGATATCTGGTGAATTTGGAGGCCAAGTCGAAACCTCACACTCATGCTCCTCAAACCATTCCTGAACCATTTTTGCTGCTGAAAGAGGCCACAGCCATCAGGGAACATCGTTTCAATAAAAGGGTGTACATGGTCTGCAATAATGCTTAAGTAGGTGGTGTCATGTCAAAAAAACATCCACATGGATGGCCGGACCCAAGGTTTCGCAGCGTATCATTGCCCGGAACATCACACTGCCTCTGCTGGCTTGCCTTCTTCCAATAACGCATCCTGGTGCCATGTGTTCCTCAGGTTCCCCCTGACATTACAAATTGTTCTTTGTCAAAAAGTTTCCTTTTGCTCACCCATTTTTTGATGCTTTAAGCAAAACAACTTTTAAGACAAAATGTTCAAATGCTGCCTAATATATCCCACCCAGTAACAGATGCCATAAAGAAGAGATAATCAAAGTGGAATCTCATGAACCTTCAATTGACGGAATTACAAATTCTGAAAACATCCCGGAAATGAACTAACTCTAGTACGGTACAGTACAATTCGCTTTTGCAATCAATATCCCACATACAGAAATGTGTACATTTGGAACTCATGGATGCCATTAAGAAGAAACTGTGCGTTTGCAATCATTGTAATCCAAGCCGTAGTTTGATCAGTGAACAATGACAAAAGGACGTGTTATTATTATACGTGTTGTTATTATTATATAATGGCAGTGTGATGTTCTTTGACACAAATACTTAAGGGAGATGAACTAAGGATTCTGAGAAAAGTACAGGCTTTTCCACTAAATCCAGTGTGTAGTGCTGTGTGTACTAATTGTTATGGGAAAAATACTTTCCAGTTTTTAAATATTGAGGATGTTTTGAAAAATACTCCAAAGAAACTGAAAAAAACTGTAAGTGGAAGTGCACCCTAGAGTCTAAGCTGAGAGCCAACACCCACACTTCCAAAGAACACCGTCATCTTCTGAAAATAAGAGTTTTACAGGGAACTAACACAGATGAGGTAACAGCACCACACACATAAACACACATATATATACAAACACACACCACCACCAACACACACAGACTGAAAGTGGCCTAATGGGAAATTAATATTAGTTTAATGTTCATGTAAACAAGTTCCAGAAATCAGTCAGCTGATGCCCTCGTTTAGAGTAGCCTTATTTATCTGATTTACATGACTGAGTAGGTCTATCTATCTATCTATCTATCTATCTATCTATCTATCTATCTATCTATCTATCTATCTATCTATCTATCTATCTATCTATCTATCTATCTATCTATCTATCTATCTATCTATCTATCTATCTATCTATCTATCTAATCAGCATACGACCTGTTAACTGGCTTATGACTGTGCAAGATGGACTGAGAGACAGACAGACATAGATTGACAGACAAAAATCTAGACAGTTAGACGGTCAAATAAATATACAAACAAATAGACAGACACACAATAGATAGATAGATAGATAGATAGATAGATAGATAGATAGATAGATAGATAGATAGATAGATAGATAGATAGATAGATAGATAGATAGATAGATAGACAGACAGACAGACAGACAGACAGACAGACAGACAGACAGACAGACAAATTGATAGATGTATAGACAGACAGACAGACAAGCAGGCAGACAGGTTGACAGGTTGATAGATGTATGTACAGAGAGACAGACAGAGAGATTAATGAGACAGACAGACAGATTGATAGATGTATATACAGGCAGACAGACAGACAGACATGCAGGCAGACAGATTGATAGATGGATATACAGACAGACAGACAGGCAGACAGGTTAATAGATGTATATAAATAGAGTCAGACATATTGATAGATGTATATACAGAGAGACAGACAGACAGACAGATTGATAGATTTATATACAGACAGACAGACAGACAGACAGACAGACAGACAGACAGACAGACAGACAGACAGACAGACAGACAGGTTGATAGATGTGTATAAAGAGAGTCAGACAGATTGATAGATGTATATACAGAGAGACAGACAGACAGATTGATAGATGTATATACAGACAGACAGACAGACAGACAGACAGACAGACAGACAGACAGACAGACAGACAGACAGACAGACAGACAGGCAGACAGGTTGATAGATGTAAATAAAGAGAGTCAGACATATTGATAGATGTATATACAGAGAGACAGACAGTCAGATTGATAGATGTATATACAGACAGACAGACAGACAGACAGACAGACAGACAGACAGACAGACAGACAGACAGACAGACAGGTTGATAGATGTATATAAAGAGAGTCAGACAGATTGATAGATGTATATACAGAGAGACAGACAGACAGATTGATAGATGTATAGACAGACAGACAGACAGACAGACAGACAGACAGACAGACAGACAGACAGACAGACAGACAGACAGAAAGAGTGATAGATTTCTAAAGTGCTTCCTGAGAATAAAAATGCAGTGTAGAACATTTCCAGGTTCCCGGAGAGAACCAAGCAAAAGGGGACCAAAGACAGAGCAGTGTTTTTGGAACCACTGGCTTGCCACTAGGTGTGTGTGTGTGTGTGTGTGTGTGTGTGTGTGTGTGTGTGTGTGTGTGTGTGTGTGTGTGTGATCAGTATGACATACAGTGTGTTACAGCAAATTGAAATGAGGCACCAAGTGCAGCTTGTAAGCAGGGGAGCTGTTTTCTCTGTGCTCTTTCCTCTTCCTGTCTCTCTGACTGATCAACAGCATGGGGGTTGCCACTTCCTGTCCAGCTTCCCTGAAACAATCCACATCCTCACACCACAGAAAGAATCCACCGTCTAAAGGACGCCACAGACGCCACAGAGTCGTCATGTGGCTTCGTCTGTTAAGAAAAAAGATCTCTATTGACTTCATAGTGCAACTTTAGGGTCGGCCATTTTGTCTCAAAAACACAGAGAAAATCACACAATGCACCAGAA